>NC_142659.1:26904000-27205400 GCF_026168435.1 Sesamum indicum | reverse complement strand
CTAATGGTAGTTTTTACAAAAAAAAAAAAAAAAGAAAATATTACTATTGTGACAAAATAAGTTTTCACTTAATTATGATTATCTAGAACAGATTTTTTTTTAATTATCTCCTAAAAAATAATATGTTCTGATTAGGTTTATTTACTAGTCCTAGTAGGTTGGTTTAGAATGGGTTGGAGTTGAAACGGGTCATAGGTCCAAAAGGATAGGATTTGGGTTGCATAGAATCGGTCCTGATGGGTCCAGTGTAAATAGAATGATTCATTTTGTTATAAACCATTTACATTAAAAGATAGTAACAATAATTAGGGATAATTATATTTAAACCCTTGATTTATTGTTTATTTATATAGACTATTTTTATCTTTTACATAATTACAGAAACCATTTCTGACAATTAAAAAATAGACCCCCAAATATTCATTATTAATATAGTAAATATCTACATAAAATATTTTTATCCAAATCAGGTCTGGTCGAACTAAATTAATCACACAATAAGAATGATACACTTGTCATGTGATTGGTTATTTTTCTTGAACTGTAACATCAATAATACGATAATATAATACACTTAATATATAATTAATTTAAATTTTGGTCCAACCCAATCTCAATTAAAATTTTTCTATATGCACTAACCTAATCGTATTATGGAGCAATTATCCACAAAAGAGATGCTGACTACTTTATCTTAGATGTTTCATCTCAGACGTTTGATATTGTTATTAGCTAGTTAACTCACTACAATTTAAAAAAAAAAAATCATTCCCAGCAATATAAACGACTAAAATCTAAAAAATATGATAAATCAATACTATTTATAATAATTACACAAAATTAATATGAAAACTTATATTTTGATCACAATTAATTAAGATCTACTAATTTTAGTTATGGTCAAAATATTTGGCATAGTTTTAAACTGAGACAAATATTTTAGCATCGACTGTAGAAAGAACGAGTTGTAGTTGTTGTATAGCCCTTGTTGATTAGTATTTGCGATAATTTTTTACTTTTAGCCATGATAATAATAAAAATTCATATTTTTTCTCTTACTGATGGATAATACTAGCTATGATATAAGATATTGGCGATACGATGTGAAATTATCTAGATTTCAATGGTATGTGTAAATTAAGGAACTACGTAAATGCAATCAAATTTTATCAAGATAAAGAATTGACGCAGATACCTACATCCATTAATTTCAATAATTATTGATTGATACAATGAATCGAGTGTATTCCATGTAATGAAGAACACGACGATGTCAGTGTATGATTTGGCATGTACAATATCTTGTCTTCTTAAAAAAACAATACTAAACGTATTTTCATATATTTTAAATATTTTCTCCAAGGGTAATTGCAAACTCCTACTTTTGTAGAAAAAAATAAGTTGTAAAGAATACTATAAGTTTAATTGTAGCGAAAGTTGAGAATGTTGAAAAAATAAAAGTAAAAAGTGAAAAAGAAATTTGAAGGCGGAATGTTTTAGGAAATAGTTTAATATTTAAAATTTTACCAAAACTGCAGAAGTTAGTTAATTATGCGCAATTTATAACATTTGGCTTGAATTAATTTATTTCAAAGTGTTTCAAAAGCAGAAGCTATAGATAAAGTATACTCCTTTAGCATATTTTCTCATAGTAATTTCGACTCCACCTTCCCGGAGTTCATAATTAGACAACATAATTTGACATTCATAACAACTAAATCAATATGATGTAGAACAAGAGACATATGCATATGAATCGGCGTAAGTCGAAGATATAATGCTTTGATTGAGTGATTTGATGATGTAATTTTAAACGATCATAATTTTTTATTCGACTAGAGTTACAGGATGACACATAAAGTTTCAATCTTCTTTAAAAGGAGAATCCAACCCTTCATCACTATTGTTGTGAGAGGTCACCGTTCGTTGTAAAATTCCAGTCATTTCAATCACCGTTTTGGCCATTTTTTTGAATTTTTGCATGATTTTAATTATTTTCATATTTTCTATAGTTATTATTTAGTTCTTAAAATTTTTTAAGTTATTGCTAGAGTTTAGGGCTATTTTTGGGCCGATTTATTGAACTTTTGAACAAATTCAAATTTTAACCAATTTCAGGTCTCTTTTACATAAAGTAAGATTAGAACTATTTTCTTTAAATAGTTGATAAGTCTGTCAAAAGATTCATTCACCAATAAAATATTTTATTTTAAACTTGAGTTCTTAAGAATATTAGAGACGTATTTTCATGATTCTTTACTTTCAATTGTTTCCGCTCCATTTCAATACCAAACTCATCATGTTTCGCGTAACAAATTTCAATCTATCCAACACTCAACTTTACTTTACCATATTTTACAAAAGTTATCTATAAACAACCTCAAATCATGTAAAAAAACTACACAGATGAAAATTCTAACAGACAAGAAAGGGGAAGAACATTCATATATAGGTGGGTTATGAAACATACAAACCGATAACTACAACGTCAACAACTCAAAATCCTGTCATTTTGGTTGATGATCAGAATTCGTACAAAGTACATCTAACGTGTGAATTTCAAAGTCATCACCATAAAAACTCTTAATATTGGTTTCCAGGCGACATTTTGTTCTAAGGTTTTGTTTGGTTTCATGAGAGAAAAGAAGACGTAAGAGAGAGAACCAGAGAATTTTTTGCTTTACGTAGAAAAAAAGAATATATGATAATTTTTAAGGATAATTACATTGTCTTTTTTTTTTCTTTTAATTTTTGTAATTAAACGAAGACTCCTATAGTTTGAAAAATTACACATAATATCTCTAACATTTATTTCTGTCCACAAATAGATCCATATGTTAGTAAAATTCACGGATTATGCGGAAATCAACAAAAAAATTGAATGAAAATTCATATTTGGCCCTAATTGACTTATAAATTTTTTGTAGGATAAACAATCTTTTCTAACTGAAGTACTCTTATAAGGGTAATGATGTACCCCTTCAAATGCAATAGTGTGTAAAGATATATAACCGTAGTTTGGTCAGAAAAAATTGTTTGACCTGCAATAAATCAGTAATAAGTCAATTTGGAGTAAATATGAATTTACATTCAATTTTTGCTGATATTAACAAATTTTATAATTTTTGACTCTCTATTCGTTGAAAATAAAAAATCAAATATCAAGGGTATTAGATGTAATTTTTCAAATCATAGGAAATCTACATGAAATTATACAAAACTTTAGGGGATGGCGGTGTAATTATACCTAATTATTGTTGGAATTACACTACAAGAAAATGACTCAATAAATACGAAAAAAATTCAATATTAAAATCAGAGTCGAGCTAATTAGCAAGAAAATTCTTGTTGTTAATCCACATTATTTAAAACATATTTTAAATAATTCGTCTCTAAATTCATTAGCAATTAAATCTTTGTTGCTAAATTTATTAGTAAGTAAAAATTTTTGTATTACACAATATAGATTAACAACGAAAATTTTACTTACTAATTAGTTTGACGCTATTGTTTTTAGCTATTGAGTCATTTTTATTTAGTGTTACTGAATATTATTAGAAGATGTTTAAAAAATGTAATGGCCTTTGTTTGTATGATAAACATGAGGTGGGTATGAAAGATCAATATTTTTATACTTTTTTCAATTACTCTTAATGACTTTAGAAATTAAACTAATTTGTGCTGCTAATTTATGTTAGAAACGAATTTAGCAAAAAAAATATTTATTTAATAATTAGCTTGTCTATAATTTTAGTATCAATTCTTTTTATTGCTGATTTACTATATATTTTTACTGATGAAATTTGTTAGCAAACTTTTAGGGGAGCTTTTTAATATTTTTGCTGAGGTTGGCTAAGAATTTTTACAATATTAAATTCCTTTCTAGTTATAACAAAGAAATATTTTATTTTTAATATTAATTTTAAAATCATAAAAATTTAAATTTCTTATCTTTTGCAAAAATTCATTGCTAATTATCAATAAATTTACTCTCCTTTCTAATTTTCCTGGCTATTGTCATTAATTTCTTGCAGTGAATTACAAAATGCAACAATAGTACTAATAAATATCCATATATTCTAATTTCTATACGTAATTCGTTGTGATATATTACTATTCGTTTAGATGTTTTTATAAGATATACAACAAGCAACTATAAATAATTAAATTTACGTTAAATATATTTTTGGTCTTGCAATTTTAGTGTTTTTATCATTTATTTTTTTTTAAAATTGTAAAAGAGTCCAACAATTTTTTGATATTTCACAATGTTGGTCTTTTTGGTGTCGAATTTTACAAAATTGTCTGGAATAAATCATGTGCATCTCATGTGGTTCATTTAAATTGGAGATTTTGTTCTAATTAGTTCATTTTTGCCAACATAGATAATTTTTTTTTAGGAAAAAAAAATAACGCGGCACATGATTTATTCCGACAATTATTGTAAAATCTGGCACCGAAAGGAACAAAATGAAGAAATGTCAAAAGGTTACAAGACTCTTTTGCAACCTCTATAAAGATAATAAAGGATAAAAAAAAAATTGCGAGGGGCAGATGATTTATTCATATAACTTTTGCAAAATTCGGTACTGAAAGGACCAATATCGTAAAATGTCAATTTTACAACCCGAAAAAAATAAAGGATAAAGTACGAAATGTCAAAATTACAAGATAAAAAATATATTTACCCTAATAAATATACACAATAGAACACTCACTTAAAATTATTCATGATTATATAGTTAATATCTAGTACATATAACATTTATGATTTTTCAAAAATTGTTAAGAATCAAGAAGTTGATACTTCAATAAAACTTAATAAATTATTATGATATTTTTATTTTATTTTAGTGTGATTTCCTCCTCCTTTTTTTTACATGTATTATTTACCTATATAAATAGGTGAATATTATAATATCAAATTAAAAAAAATAACAAATTTAATATTTTGGACTATATAATCTAACACGTAATTTCTAATTTTCTGTTTCTTTTTTCACGTTTCTAAAATTTGACAAAAGCCCATATGTGTTCAATGAATATGGATTTCAAGCTATAGAAGTGAAGTTGTTGAGACGGAAGTGTGAGTATAAAGTTTTCATTAGCGGCCAAGGAGGGAAAATTGAATTTTTATTCTCATATAATAGATTTTTTTTAATATAGTCTTATTTATTATAATTTTTTTATATTATATTTTATAAATTAATTTTTTTTAAAAATTTTAATCGATACGTACATTATCCATCAAATAATTAACGGAGCCAATTTCATGTTGAATCTCATAATTAACTCTGAACTCTTTCCTCTCAAATCCCATATATTATTTAAAGCCGATCTCAAATTCTTCAAACTATATAAAAGTAACACTAATAAGTTAAGAAAATAAATTAATGAACCCAGCTATCGAGTTAGTCTCTTTATTGACGTTCACTACTATACAGATTATAATTGTTGATGTACAAATTTATAAGGCATAATTACATTAATTACACTTCCTAATTTATATATGTCCGATTTACACAAATTATTTATACCTTTTACGTCTAGCTATAAAAATCATCCTGACAGTAAAAAAACACAGTAATTTATGTAATGTTGTTGACATTTTTGAGTGTGTATGTATAATTTTTCAATAAGTAGGGGTGGCTTTGTGTAAATGATATCGAAGTTTTTGATGGGTGTATTTATAATTTTTTAAAAGACCATAGGTCAGAAAGTGTAAATGTAATAATTCCAATTTATAATTATCAACTCCAAATATAAGAGGAAATGAAACTAATTCTGTTTGGGGCAAGAGTAAAAGAGTTAAACTCATTGAAAAAATATGACGAGACTTCCAACTGTACTCATTGGTGAGGACTAAGAATTCGCTTTAGAATCCAATTTACGGATCAACAACTCATTAAATATGGATAACAATGCGTCGGAGTTACATCCATTTGGGGTGGATTTTGAAGCTTTTAGTATTTTGCAAATGTCAGGATTACTAAAATTTAATTTTCTAAAATCACAGAAAATTTACAAGTAGTTACAGCAAACCTCGAGGAGGATAGTGCAATATCCCATTTACTTCTAACTTGATATTTGTATATATATATATATATATATATCTTTATTTTTTTAATTAAAATGATGAATTGCACCATGCAATACGATTATCAAGATATTTAAAACCCTTTTTATGTAGATTAATAATTTCATAAGAAAACCTAAAAGATAATATCAAACAATACATTCTCAAGATTAGCGCTTTTGGTACATTGAATGAATGTGTTTGAATTTTTTCAAAATTAAATGTTTATGTGAAATTAAAATCTTCTGTACGTAAGAATTTATGATATGAGCAAATGCAAAATAATATAAAATAACGTAAAATAATATAATGAATAGGAAAATAAATAAACAGGATAGAGAAAAAGATAAAATATTAAATAAGAAAACGTAAAATTATTAAGGTGCTTAGAGAAAAAAATAATGTGAAAAAAAAGCTTACTTGACATTAATTTTCTGAATGTAGTCAATTTAGTCATTATATTTAAAACACACCAAAACCAGTTAATTAACAGTATAGATATTTAAAACCCTTTTAAATACATCAACAATTTCCACGGGCTTTTTCGTTCAGTTTTGCATTGATCAGGGCAGCCTAATTTTCCCAGATAATAAACAAAACTTAAAAAATAATAAAATACAAATTATTACGTAAATAAACAAACATTCATATACATATAAATTGAACTCAGGATTTGTGTCTAGTGAAAAATTATGAGAGCTCGATTTTCCCTTGAGGGCAAAAGCCTCATTGTCATTTCCTACTTTTTTAAATGCTCAACTTTTCATTGTTAGGTGGCTATATATATCCAAATCAATTTATTTTAAACTTTTGACTAATTAATTTATTTATGACTGTCTTGATTAATTCTGTGTATTTTAAAAATACCCCACCTCATAATGGTTGAAATCTAATTCATTTATACCATTGTAGTTAGGTAATTAATTTTACAATATTAGAAAAAAATGATGTCGTTATAATTAATTACTATGGTTAATAGAAAAAATCGTGATAAAAAATAAATTAATTACGACTCCATTAACTGTTGTTTTTGCAAACGAGGCCAAAACATTAGTAATCGCTAAAACCATGACAAATATTGATCAATCGTATTAAAAATTTAACTTTTTGTATTATTTTTGTTTGATTACGGTTCATAGTATTGATTTTCTACGATTTTTAAATCATAGTAACGAAAAATCAATGTTTTTAGTGACTCTCAACTTTTACATATTTTAATCACTTATCCAATTTTTTAAAACACCTCCTCAATGTATTACTAGTTTCTGGTACAACTATGTGTGTCTATAAATGTATCAAGTTGAGATGCCATTCAAGTAAGAGGAAGAGGCAATTAGTGAAGTTCAAACTACTCATCAGCTATGAAATTATTCATCATCTTCTCCATTATTACCTGTTTCTGTCAGCTCCTCTCTTTCTCCAATGGAAGGTCAGTTCCCAACAACGTTGGGGCATCTGCTCCTGAGCAGGTTAAAGCAGTTAATCTCGGAGGCTGGCTTGTTACTGAAGGTTGGATCAAACCATCCCTTTTCGACGGCATCATCAACAAAGACTTGTTGGTGCGTACTAGATTTCTTGTTTCTCTTATAATTAATGTGTTTGTATATGTTGTCCGAAAATTCTATGCCGCGTGCATGCACCACTGTTTTAATTGTTATTGGTGCAACATATTATTAGGATGGAACTGGCGTGCAGTTTCAATCAGTCAAGGTAGGAAAGTATTTGAGCGCTGAAGGGGGAGGAGGAACCATCACAGTTGTACCAACTGCCTCTAGCTCGGAAAGCTTCAGAGTATGTTACACATTTTGTTTTCTCAATTACACTGCAAGAAAGAAAGGTTTTAGGACGTTTTTCCGTCTTTGAAGCCTAAAATTCTGTCTTTAACGAAATCAGAGATGTAATCCAAAAAAAAATCGATAAAAGGAAATAACTATGTATATAAGTTATAATTGAAAGTTGATTAAAGTTGTCTTAAATTAATGGATGATACTAAAATTGAGGTATTATGAATAAGTTTGAGGTCATCGGTTCAAGTCCCATTAGACGTGTGGGTATTTGTCTCACTTTATTTGAGTTATTATAATTTATTTATAGTTATATTGATGTAATGCTAAATAAAAAAAGTTGATTAAAGAGAAAGAAATTAATTGCGTGTACACACACATAATTATATATATACATATGAATTAATTTCGTTGATCAATTTATAATGATATGTTCTTTAGCCCGAAGAATTAGATGATTGCTATATACTCATCATTTTTATTAAAAATGAGAGGTACGTGAAAATCATCCATGCATTTAATGCACAGAGTGTAGCACGAATTCACACGTGTTCTTGTTTACTTCAGCTGTGGAGGATCAACGAGACGACCTTCAACTTTAGGGCATCCACCGGACGATTTGTGGGACTGAACACAACTGGAAATGGGAAAGATATAGTAGTGGAAGCCGAGGAACCTGGTGCAGCAGAGACATTCCAGATCCTGAGAAATCCTAATGATTTGAACCGTGTACGAGTCAGAGCCCCCAATGGGTTGTTCCTCCAGGTTAGCACTCAACTTTTTAGTATTCAGAATAGGTAGAGAGGAGAAGAAAATTACAAGAATGAAATGCCATGTATCAATGATGTCTTAGCCTAGTGATTAAGTTTTGGGTTTGAGGTACTATAAACAAGTTTGAGGTCATGCGTTCGAGTTTCACGAAACGTGTGGATACATGTCTCAATATATGCGAGTGTATATTGATTAAATTGATATATTACCAAAAAAAGGCCATATACGTTGAATTCCAAGTAGACTTTTACGTACATTTCATATATCGAACGTATTGTTTTTTTTTAAATACTAGTTGTTGGTTAATTAAAAATCATTACTGAGCATCAGCTGACGACGTTATGACTAAGACAGACGAGTTTTGTGATATTTTTTGATCGATTCTCTAACTTTTTGGCACGAAGACTTTAATGGTAGCACGTGAGGTGTACTTGTAGGTGAAGGAGAAGGACGAGAGTGTGAGTGCAGATTATGAAGGAGACGGAGGATGGAAAGACGATGATTCTTCTGTTTTTTCAATCAAATTCGGAAGAATACTGCAAGGTGAATATCAAGTCACAAATGGCTATGGTCCTCTCATTGCTCCCCAAGTAATGAAGGTATATATTCTCCTCTAATTACTTTTTTTCTTCCTATTCTTGTTTGAAATTTCACTTTTATTGCAATCAAAGCAGTAAAATTTATAATTGTAATTGTTATATTTATACTCCTTAATTTATAGTCTATTTGCACAAATCATTCATATTTTTTGTATAATTACAAAAATCACCTATGATAGCCAAAAAGCTAGCTGTGGGGTAGTTTGTACAATGATATGCTAACTTTTTAAGGATGTATGTGCAATTTTTTATAAAGAAATTGTGATTTGTGTAAATGATATTGACGTTTTTTTATGAATGTATGTGTGATTATTCTAAAAAATTGATGATTTGTATAAACAGATCGTAGGTGGGGGCGAATGTAATTACTCCCTAAATTTTAATATACACTTGAAATTAATATATATGTATGTGTGTGTATTTCAGGAACACTGGAGCACATATATAGTAGAAGATGACTTCAAATTCATAAAGGAGAATGGGCTGAATGCTGTGAGAATTCCAGTAGGGTGGTGGATAGCCAGTGACCCTTCTCCCCCCAAACCCTATGTTCCTGGATCCTTGCAGGCTCTTGACAATGCTTTCTCCTGGGCCGAGTAAGTAATATTGTTTTTATTTCTTTAAAAATATGTACACTTACAAAAAAAATGACTTAATACTTAGGAAAAAAAATATTGTCGAATTAATTAGCATATAAAGTTTTTTTTATTGTTAATCAATATTATTAACCACAAGAAATTTACTTTTGAATTAATTTAGTACTAAAAATTTACTTGCTCACGAATTATTTAGAATACATATTAAATAATATATATAAATTATTTTCATTTTCTAATAACCCTCTTCTTGGAATTAATGCCCCAACGACTAATCGGCATGCAGAAAATACGATATTAAAGTCATTATCGACCTACATGCCGCACCCGGTTCACAAAACGGTGCTGAGCACAGTTCCTCCAGAGATGGTTCGCAAGAATGGGGACTGACTGACAACAACATCCAGCAAACTGTTGGTGTGATAGAATTTTTAGCTGCTAGGTACGTCCATATTCTTACATGCATATACACATACATACCTGACACACTTGCACGAAGATAGCAGTAAAATTACTATATACAAATTTTAAGCGTTTTACTAGTACAGATATGCCAATAGCTCAAGTTTATATGCGATGGAACTGATAAATGAGCCAATGTCACCGGGAGTGTCTCTAGACAACCTAACCAAGTACTACCAAGCTGGTTATGATGCTGTCCGAAAGCACTCGCAGACGGCATACGTCGTGATGTCAAATCGATTAGGGTCCAGTTTTGAACCGACTGAACTTTTTAGCTTTGCGAATCGGCTAGAGGGATCAGTCATTGATGTACATTACTATCCCTACTACAACACTTCGTTGAACAACGTCACCGTTGAACGGTACATTGAGTATATCAACAACGACGAAGCCGAAAAAGTAAGGCAGCTTACAACATCGAATGGTCCTCCTATCTTTGTCGGTAAGCTTCTCTTTTATAAGGTTCATTACCATGTCTATACGCTTACAACCTTAGTTAACATCTATTGCACGAAGTTTAATTAGTTTGTTATAATGCATTTTAAATTTAAGCAGCAGAAATACAACATTTAATCATGGCTGATTGTTATGTTTGTTGAAACATTTTTCATGACAAAAAATAATTTCATGGCTAAACTAAACTTTTAGATTTTAACTATGATTTATTTTAATTATTTAATACGGCTTCAATCCATAGTCAAATAAACCGTAGGAATAATAATTTCTTCTAATAAGGGTAATATAAATTTGGCTAAATTTGTTTAAAAAAATCACTTAAAGCATCTATTTTTTATAAGATGTTGTAATTAACGATCATTATTATTACTATGATAATTAGAGCTAGAAAGAACTTGCAAACACTTCTGTAATCGATGTAAACGAGTTAGGAATATTAATTATTTATTTTTACCAAGAGAGCTTATGAGATCTTTGGTTGTGCTTGCTTCTATTAAATATTTTATGGATTATATACATTTTTGTCCTATAATTATATATATCATCTTCGTCTTTTAGGTTCTTTATTTTGTTAGAATCAAAATAGTCCTATACTCTTTTTTTTTTTTTTTAATTTTTTGATTTAAAGACAGATTTAGTCGAAAAATTTTAAATTGGCCAAAAAGTTGCATGTGCCATTAAAAATGGGGACTTCTCTCAGAATAAAGTTTGGTAAGACTTGAAAAATATATCAGGGAGAGTGATTAATTACATAACAATTATATTATATTTGTTATATTATGGATTCGATTCGACCAAACTTAATGTATATAAACAACAACTTGCTGGGGTCAATTGCAAATGACAAGTCGACGACTGTATTTTTTGCTGGGCGCAGGGGAATGGGTGGCGGAGTGGCAACTTACAAATACGAGCAAGGAGGATTACCAGCGGTATGCCGCGGCGCAGCTGGAAGTGTTCGGCCGCGCGCAATTCGGGTGGGCGTATTGGACTCTGAAGAATGTGAACATCCACTGGAGCCTGGAATGGATGATCAATAATGGATATATCAAGCTTTGATATTATTAACCTGGGTAATTAAAGTAAATAATCTGACAAGTTATTGGAACTGAAATAAGAATATGATAGCTTGAAAATGTGGACTATGTAGTGTTTCTCATCAAATTGCAGTGTATTGAAAAATAAAAGTTGGTGAAGATAATTTAAATGAATGACGGACCACAAAAGTTATATTTTTCGTCCTTTAATTTTACCCAATTATTAATTTTTGTTTCAATCACTCAAGTGTGTGTCACATCACCACTACATTATCAATTTTCTCACCTAATTGAAAATCTGAAAAACACATGATAAATTACAGCGAAAAATGTTGAAAAATTGATTAAAAATCCTAATTTGGACCACATTTACACACTTTTCTAAATTGAAGGTAAATTGATAAAGATCATTTAAAGGACTAAAATTAATAATGAAACATATAAAGTTTTTTGTGTACGGATAAGCTTTGAGCTTGTAGAGTTGGCATGATGAGTGTGAAGGGGTGTCAGGTGGGTAACCTCAATGGCCACAGGGACAGATGATATCTTGTGTAAGAAAGAAAAATCAAGAAAACCTATGTACGTAGATGAGGGAATTAATATATTTATGATCAGTTCGTGAGACAAAACATTTGACAATCTTCAAAAGTATAAAATGTCAAAACTCTACAACCTAAAGTTAGGCAATTCAACCCCGACTTTGAAGAGCCGGCGGTGTGCACGTAACTGCTCCACTAGGTCAATATAATAGTGCTCGTTGCGCTGTTAAAAAACTCAAACTTGGTCGAGCGGATTATAACCTATGAGGAGGATTTATATATATTTTTTAGCAACCAAGGCATATTTTTTATATGTAGCGTATGCGTAATTTATCCATTAATTTTATTTAATTAAACAAAGTAGAAGAAAGATGAAATGAATAATTCATGAATGAATTAACCTTAAATATGCATAAATAAAGAATTATTGATAGAAATTAGCTTTAAAGATATGGTGAAAAAAACAAATATGCATAATATAAATATTAAATTAATTAATTGTGGAATAAATAAATATAGTGTGGGGTTTATTAGGCCATTTATATTTTTTGTAATCATATTGCGTGTTATTAGTATATAATATGGGCAATGACTAGCAGAAAGTTATTTTTTCTTGTCTTTGCACTAGCCCTTTCTTTGCTTATATTGAAGCTTTTGCTTACTTAAAAATTTGACAAGCATAGGTAGATATGGTTTTTGAAAGAAAAGCCACACATGTGTGACTGCCCGTTTTATTCCGGTTCGTGCAGAACAGTTTGATTTAAATATTTCCAAAAGAAAATTTTATACTTTCTAAATTTTCTTTTTCTTTTTAAACGTGAAAATAGCTTGACCAAGTCCCTCCGATTGAGAAGAATGTCTTTGACTGAGCCTTTTGTATCTTCAATTGAGAAAATGCGAGTTTGACCAAGCTTATTTCAACAGATCTATCAATATTTTTATCTTTCAGCATTTTAGAGTAGCATCTTGGTCATATATCTAATTAATTTCGCAATTTTAGTCCACCTCTTTTTTTTTTTTTTTGTTGAAGTTCAACCTTCTCGTTGGTAGCGATGAACTCCGATAAATTATGGATTAAAATTTTTAGAAAGTTAAAGGACAAAAATGCTAAATAGCAACCAAAAATGCATTTAATTCTATTAAATATATATAACTCTTCAAAAACTACTATTACAACTAGTAGTAAAGTAAATAAATAAATAGCCACATATTTTATGAGATTCGTAGCAATCTCTTAATCACGAACCGTTAATTTACCAATTAAATTAGACATTATCGATATCAGATCATAAATTTAAATTTACTGATTATATTAGAATTCATACTTATAAGTTAGGATAATAAATAAGTGGAGCCAGACATGGAGCTAGCTAGTCCTAGTCCCTTTATTTGACGTTCACTACTATACAAAATTATAATTGTCAACGCCAAATGTGTGAGAGCCATTTAGGCGACTGGTCCATAGTCTCAGCACCCAATCCCGCAGTATCCTGAATTTTATAATTTCTTCTGCCATATTAACAAGGACTATTGACCTCCACGTTCAGCGCACCATCACCTCCACAAATAAACCATTTCACATTTCAATTTCAAATTGCTACAATGCATAGTCGCAATTCGGCCTAATTTAATTAGCGAAACTAAGATTGAATATTTTCAAATGCTCATGTTTTAATTCCTAGGTAGCTAAATGTATCCATAACAAATTCTTTAATTTTCTACTAATTCATTAACTTCTTTTTTTTATTGTATTTCGTAAACTTTTTTTCTTGTAATTGCGACAGAATTCTTTTTCATAATATTAATCGAACTATTCGATATGACATTTGTCAAGACAACTAAGATAATTGGTCGACAGTCAATTGAACATTACTTTTTAACAAAAACCCTAGAAAAAATATAATATTACCCATTGTTAAAAATAAACAGTCGTAGTAAATAGTGATTCACCATGATGATGCAGAATTTTGTTGGTTGTGATTTTTGCGAGTGTCGGTAAAATATTTACCATGATTAAGAATCATTGCAAATATTTTTATCATGGTGAACAAGTTAAGTTGTTGTATCATTATATTTAAGCATGATTAATAATCGTTATTTATCATAATTTTTAAACGATAGTCATTAAAAAAATTAGTTAATATTTCAATTTTCTTCTAGTGAAATTAGATGAAATAAATTATTTGATATTACATTAAAAAAGAAAAAATAAGTCTATGTAATTGATCAACACCGACTAGACATTCCATTTTCATCCAACGTAGCATTTAAATAAAAAATAAGAAAACAGCATATAGTCAAAATTTTCCAGAGATTATCCAATACTTTTTAGGGTCCAATTGTACGTGTTGTGTGTGTGAGTGTCTATATATAGTATGTGAACGTGTGATTGCAATATGTTCAAACAAGAAGAAGATTCAATAATTGGTGAACTTCAAAGTACTCACCAGCTATGAAATTATTCATCATCTTCTCCATTACCTGTTGTTCCCTCCTCTCTTTCTCCAGTGGACGGTCAGTTCCCAATGACGACGCCGACAACAACAACAACGGGCGAATTCCTCCAGTTCGAGCAGTTAATCTCGGAGGCTGGCTTGTTACAGAAGGTTGGATCAAACCATCCCTTTTTGACGGCATCATCAACAACGATTTCTTGGTTCGTACTCGAATATTTCATAATAGTATTTTTGTATATGCTCTCAGAAAATTTTATTGCGTCAAGTTTTGTATATATTATCAGATATTATCGGTGATGCTCGCGTACGATTGTCTTACTAAAATGTAATAATTGGAACTGAGAAGTTGATCTTTTTTCATCATTACCTTGGCATGATTTAATGTTGTCATTATTATTACTATTTTGATGTCATTGGTGGAAACATATTACTAGGATGGAACAGGTCTGCAGTTCAAATCAGTTACAGTGGGAAAGTATTTGTGTGCTGAAACTGGAGGAGGAACCATCATAGTTGCAAACAGAACAAGTGCTTCCGGCTGGGAAACATTCAGAGTATGTTTTCCATTCTGAGTGGATGGGTTACAATTACATCATAAATTTTAATCAACAATAACAAATATACGTTAATTGTCAATATCAAATATATATATATATATATATATAATTAATCAATAACTACTATTGAATTATTTACTTTAGTTATGGAGGATCAACGAGACGACCTTCAACTTCAGGGTTTTCGATGGACGGTTTGTGGGATTAAGCACTGCTGGAAATGGGATAGATATAGTAGCTGAAGCAGAGAGACCTGATGCAACAGAGACATTCCAAATTCAGAGAAATCCTGATGATTTAAACCGTGTACGAATCAAAGCCCCCAATGGGTTCTTCCTCCAGGTTAGCACTCAGAACTTTTCACCCCATGTTTGCCTGAACAATCTAAATTGTTCTGATATGACGTGATTTACATTTTATGGTATTTTAATTTTAACGTGGTGGAAGTATGCGATCGGTTTATACCATAAAAATCATATATATGTATCTGAAATTGATATTGCACGCCTAATGTAATATAATGATATTTGCGTTCACCTAATAAATTAGTTGCTTCTATTTTTTGCTATAAAATAGTGTTATACATTGTATTTTATTTAATTATAATGTATGTATAACATATATGTTATGTGTAATAAATTCATTTAATCTACATATATAAAAAAATATATTATACACGTGGTGCGTACAAGTTCGGCATAAATGCCATTATTTTTAGGACAGAAAAAAGGAAAGAAAAAAGTATAAGGAAAAAAGTTTTGTGGGGATTTGATTCTTTGGAAAGGCCAATGTAATTTACCTGCAAGAATAAGATGCCATATTCCAAAGTGAAAATGTTATACTTTATGATCAAATTCCATCCATTGTATATATTTACAGTGGTCCAAAATGAATCCATGGCTATGTGCTCTACCTCTTTAGGATGCACGTTTATATATACGTAAAGTTTTTAAGTGGAATAAAGTGCTACCTTGCCCAGATATTCTTCTTCTCTATCTTATTTAATTATTATCATTCATTTGTTTTTTTTAATTTTTTTATGAAACAATCATATCAATCATTTCTGAAATTTAGTATAATTATACATAATTTTTTTATAATTTGAAAAATTACATCTAATACCTCTGAAATTTGTTTTTGTTCAACAATATGAATAGATTCATCCTGCCAAAATTCATGGAATTTGTTGGTATCAATAAAAAAAAAATAATGAATACCATTAATGGATTTATTACTGACTTGTCGTAAATCGAATAAATCTTTTCTTAACTAAACTACCATTATACATCTTTATACACGCTTAAGAGTAGTTTAGTCAGAAAAAAATTATTTGATTTATAATAAGTCTGTAAATCAATCGGGTGTAAAGATGATATTTTTATTCAATTTTTTTGTTGATGACAACAAATCCATGAATTTTATTCATAAATGATTTATTTATTGGACAAAAAAAATATTAAGAGTAGTCGGTGTAATTTTTCAAATCATAAAAAAAAATTATATATAATTATATGAAACCTCACGAGCGAAAGATGTAATCACCCCTTTTTCTCATAGATGATTCTTGTGTAGTCGTGTTGATTAAAAGGTAATCTTGAAGCTATTCAAGAATGATAAGGTTTGGGCTTTGACATTTTATACGTGGGAAATTAATTAAGGTCGGTCATGTTTAGCCTAGACTTTAATTATACATATGGCTTATAACTTAATTTAGACTCATCAAAGTGTGAAGAATTGATTAGTCAAATTTTAAATGCTACCGTATCCCTTTTATATATATATATATATATTTGGATGGCTTCGACTCTAGTTAGGATCATATGGTTCAAGTCATGTTTCTTTATCAATAAATATTTACTTCAAAAAGTATTTATAAATCATCCACGAACACATACCTTATATTAAGCAAAAAATCAAATCCCGACAATTTTAATTGAACTGATGTGTATTTATGAGTATCCTTTATGAGATGAATGTGGGGTGAACCAATTCACTACGTATAAATTACGTTTTTATAGTCATCTTGAGTAAGTCAAAATCCCTTAAACCTAGTTTATTATGCCTCAAGGAATTAGTAGACATTATTATTGATCATTGGATTTGATGCTGCCTGCCACTTTGAGATATTATTTGTTCTATTTTTATAATATTCTCACTATTTTATTCTAAAAACGCACTTCATAAAAGAGAAGAGATCTTGAATTAATTATAAACCATTCAAATTTCTTGTTTATAATAGATATGGAATGCGGCCATATAAGATTTATTACAAACAAAGCACTAATTAAGAACAAATATTTGATTTAATAACTTTTATAAAAGCAAAGCCTAAGTTAAGTAACCAAATAGAGACTCCATGATCATAAAAGAACCATGGGTTTAGGTTTTATTTGTGAATTTTTTTTTTCTTTTTCTAAATTTTATTAGTAATTATGAATTAATAAAAAATATTAAAAGTGTAATGGTAGCACGTGAGGTGTAAATGTAGGTGAAGACGGAGGAATTGGTGAGTGCAGATTATGAAGAAAATGGAGGATGGGGAGACGATGATCCTTCTGTTTTTCTACTCACAATGAGCGGAAGATTGCAAGGTGAATATCAAGTCACTAATGGCTATGGTCCTCTCGTTGCTCCCCAAGTAATGAAGGTATATATGTTCTCCCCTAATTGTTTTTTCTTCCTTTTCTTTCTAAAATTTTACCTTTATTTCAATCAAACACTACAAAAAAATGCGACACTTAATCATGGCGACTTACTATGATTAAAAACAAAATAGTCGTAGCAAATAGTCATTGACTGTGGTTATTCAACGGTTGTTGGTCGTGGTATCTATGATGGTGGCTAAAATATTTGCCACGACAAATACATTTTTTTTGATGGAATAACTGTGGTCAATAAAAAATTATTTACCACGATTTTTAGTCCATAGCCATTAAAAATGTTGCCAATAGTCATTTTGGTTCTAGTGAAAGTAGCAATTAGGGAAAATACAATTTTAGTTCTATAAATTTGAGAAGCGGCAAGTTTAGTACATATGAATCCAATTTGATAAATTTGTATAAAATTCTGCATATTAAGGATAAAAAAATTGATCAGAGAGCACCTATTAAGCTGGTCACAATCATTTTTTCCAGTCACTTTAGTAATTTATGATCTTTTTCATTTTCAATGTGCAAAAATTTTACAATTACAAGACAAAATTACCAAAAATAAATTCGTATAGAACTGAAATTTCCACCCCCATACTTACATGACCAAACTGCAGTTTTTTCTAGAAAAATTTGAGGGTAATCATGTTGCTCTCCCATGAGGTTTGGGTATGATACACAAAGACCTCATGTGGTTTGAAAAATTATATCTAATCTTCTAAAGTTTGTTTTCGTCCAAGAAATAGATCCGATAATTAGTCAAAATTCATTAAATTTGCTGATAATGAGAAAAAATAATAAATAAAAATTCAATATATATTTAGTCCGAATCAACTTATTACAGGTTAAACAAATATTTTTTGACCAAACTATCGTTATACATCTTCACACAATACATATGAGGAGCAACATTTTCACCCTTATATGGGTATTTTGGTAATAAAAGTTTGTTTGACATGCAATAAGTCAGTAATAAGATCAACTGAAGGTAAATATGAGTTTTTTTTTTTTCAATTTTTGCTAATTTAATAAATTTCATAAAATGCTAACTAATAGAGAAATCTATTTATGAATGGAAATAAACATATGGGATATTAGATTTAATTTTTCAAATTTAATGAAAGGATAGTGTACTTATCCAAACAATTCGTTACTGCTGCTGTTAAGGGTAGTAATGCAAAAATATACCAAACTTACTTTCTCAACTTTTACCTAAACTTTTGTAAAAGCAGACTCCATTTCGGGCGAAGAGAATAATAGTTTTGGATGTTCTCACAAAAAGTTTTAGGCCTGGAGAAGTAATCATTTGCAGAGATGATTAATAGAGTTCATAGAAAAGTCAAATGTTGGGAGTGTTTGCAAAAAAAATAATAAAATAACGAGAGGTTAAAAAAAGACTAAATTGCGGGTGTTGAGAAAAAACGACTTTTGACAAGAGTTTTGATGGGTAACCGAATATTTTAACTTCATATGTCAAAAATCATTGTCTTAAAGTATTAAGGCAAAAAAATATTAAAAGTCTGATTTATTTTTATCCAAAGCCAAAGCAATTAGAAGCATTTAAAGTACGTCATCTATACTAATAAAAGAAAAAAAAAATATTTTTTTCACTCACAAATAAGGATTTGTGGCGTGGCTATTTGTGACGCCACGCCACGCCACTAATTTTTTTATTGGGTCGATATTATCCCTAAGTTAGTTTTCTTTTCACTATTCTTTTTCTTTTTTTTTTTTGTGAAATATGATATTTTATTTTATATAATTTATTTTTATTTATTATATATTTTAAAATATAAAAAATATTTATTATATACACGAAACAACAACGTATAATTGATGAAAATAAAGGGGTGGATCACCTTAGGATTTTGGGTTCATGAATTTATTTCTCTTGCCCCAACCTTTTACAATTTGCGCCATGTCTGAGCCCATTTCATGTGAACAACCGCATTACCCACCTATACGTCTAACATCTCATTGTTGATATTGTAATAAAGCTGAGTTATGTATGGTCGTGTGTTTTGTCATTATTGTCAATGACAGTGATTGGAGTTGAAGCAATCCATATTCTTTTACGTTACAGAGAAATTGATGTAGGAGTTTAAGTATATAACACTTAAATGGAAATCCATTGATGGACCTAAGATATTAATGGGTGGGCTTTACGGTTTCAAATACGGTCATCCACAGATGAAGAAAGTCTGTTGAATGTTTGGAAAATTTTTATTCAAATCAAATTGGATCGAATTAAATTAATCATATAAAACTTTCTCTTAATTTGTATTTTAATTACACGATAAGTATAGTATACTTACACAATAATTGGTTCAAATTCGACTAAATGAATCTAGATTAAAATTTTCCCAATGTTAACATAATGCAATTGAATTGAATTTTAAATATTTCAGGAACACTGGAGCACATTTATAGTGGAGGAGGACTTCAAATTCATAAAGGAGAATGGGCTGAATGCTGTGAGAATTCCAGTAGGGTGGTGGATAGCCAGTGATCCTTCTCCCCCCAAACCCTATGTTCCTGGATCCTTGCAGGCTCTTGACAATGCTTTCTCTTGGGCTGAGTAAGTAATATTATTTTCATGAGTTCTTTTTCTGTAGCAGAAAATACAATTTTTCTCATGATTAATTATCATAATTAAAAGTATGAAAAATTACTGTGAATACTAATTGGCAATAATTGCGCAATGACTATTAGTCGTTTTTTTTTTACAGACGATGTCAAAACTTTAATCATAGCAAAAAATCATGGTAAATGTTTTAGCCATTGCTAAAATCATGACAAATATTAATTAATCGTGGTCCAAAATTTAACTTTTCATATTTAAATTTGTTTAATATATGGTACAAAGTATGATTTATTATGATTTTCAAATCATAGTTATTTATGGGACAAAATGCTTTTTTAGTCGCATAAAACAATAGCAGAATTTGTCTTGGTATCACAAATATAGCAGGTGTGGCTTTTAATCCCATAAAATTCATAATCACATATTTTTAATCCTAAAAAGTCACGTCCGTTGTGATTTTGGGAATAAAAAGGCGTTATTTGGGACTAAAGAGAACCAAAATCACAATTTTGGGATTAAAAAGATGCAATTTTAAGTTTTATGAGATTAAAAGCGTCACTTGCCATAAGTGTGGTACCAAAACAAATATTACACTTATTTTATGAGACTAAAAAATATTTTGCTAGTTATTTATAATATAAAAATAATCTACTTTTTTTATAGTATCTTATGCATAAACTTATGAAGTTGAAGATCCGAACTACTATGAACATGAATTCTGAGAACTGCAATATCCCTCTCCCTCAAATGATTAATATCCCACAATGACACATTGGTATGCAGAAAATATGGGATTAAGGTTATTATCGACCTACACGCCGCACCCGGTTCGCAAAATGGTTGGGAGCACAGCTCTTCTAGAGATGGTTCACAAGAATGGGGACGGACTGACGACAACATTCAGCAAACTGTCAATGTGATTGACTTTTTAACTGCTCGGTATGTAAACATTCTTACATGCATAGGTATGTGCATGTCTGACGTACCTACATGCCGATAGTAATAAAATTATTGTGAACAAATTTTAAGGGTTTTACTAATATAGGTATGCCAAGAGCCCAAGTTTATTCGCGGTGGAACTGATAAACGAGCCACTTTCACCCGGAGTGTCTTTAGACAACCTAACCAAGTACTACCAAGCCGGATACGATGTTGTTCGGAAGCACTCGGCAACAGCGTACGTCGTGCTGTCGAATCGATTAGGGCCTAGTGAGCCGACGGAACTTTTTGGGCTTGCGAATAGGTTAAGGAGATCAGTCATTGATGTGCATTACTATAATCTTTTCTCCAGTATCTTCGACAGCTTCACCGTCCAACAAAACATTGATTATGTCTACAACAACCGGTCCGCACAGGTTAATCAGCTCACGACATCCAACGGCCCTCTTATTTTTGTCGGTAAGCGCTCTTTTGATCAAGAGTTTTTGTACTTTTGTATAAATTTATTTTGATAATTTTGTTAGATAATTTTAAAATTTTTGTACATTGAGAATAAAAGCGGCTGAAATTTGATGGCGAGGAAAGTACACGTGAGCTGCATTGGGTGCACTTTTCCCGCCAGTTTAACAAATTCGATCATTTTTATCTTCAACATGCGAAGTTTTCAAAAGGATAAATCATATTGATATCCCCTGAAATTAGGCTTAAATACAAAAACACCCTTACCCTTTTGTAAAATTATAAATACATCCTTTGAGATTGTAGGTGTGATTACAAACTACCCCTATTTAGAGCCAAAAGCTTCCACAAACACCTCCTAAAAAATATTACACTAGCACCCCACAAGGGGTGTACCTGTAATTTTGCAATAGACAGGTGGTGTTTGTGTACTTGGAGATGTCAATATAATTTACCCTTTCTAAAATTATAGAACAAAATTTTCAAATAAATTCGCATGACTCTAAAATTACTACTATTTGTTCTTACGGGACTAAATTTGCAATTTTTCCTCAAACCTACTTAAGAAATGAAGTTGAAACTTGGCGCATGCAGGGGAATGGGTGGCGGAGTGGCAAGTTAGCAATGCGAGGAAGGAGGATTACCAAAGGTACGCGGCGGCGCAGCTGGAGGTGTTCGGCCGCGCGTCGTTCGGGTGGGCGTACTGGACTCTAAAGAATGTCAACAATCACTGGAGTTTGGAATGGATGATTGAGAATGGATATATCAAGCTTTGATATATCATTCATACTTATTAATTTTTTTCTTGGTAATTATAATAAATCTGCATAGAGTTGATAGTCATAATATCCAGTTATTGGAACTGAAATAATAATATTATTGGTTGAATATACAGATGATGTAATCTCTTCTCATCAAATTGCACAGTATTTTATTAAAATCTCATTAATATCAAATATCTATTTTAGCGATCACCGACAATCATAACGATCATATAGTAATTGTTGAGACCTCAGCTCTTGCAATATTATGAAAAGTAAATTGCATCGATACTCAAGTTTAAGTCCAAATATACAAACATTCTCTGTTATTTTATAAAATTATAATTATACCCCTTTAAATTATAGTTATAATTACGAATATATTTCATATTCAGTGGTAAATTTACACAAAATATCCCCTCAGAGCGTTTACCTGTAATATTACAAAAGATAAAGAGTGTTTGTGTGTTTATACCTAATTCTAAAAAGTGTCAATATCATTACAATGAGCTCGCATAAGGTTTCATAATTCCGAATATTCCTTTATTATTTGGAAAATAAGAATACCCTTTTAATTTTAACAGTTGTCCAACAACTAATCCAATCCATTATATTTCATTAGGTTTTTATCCTTTTTTTGTGTTGAATTAATCAATATGTCTTTGTGAACTATGAATTATAATTTTTACATACTTTTTAAAAAAAATTTATACACTAAGTGTATAATTATTTTACAATTTTTTTTCAAAATTTTCCATCCTTGATTTTTTTTAAGTTTTTCAAAATTTTTTAATTAAATCACAGTAAGAGCAAAATTGACAATTTCAAGCATCTATCCAGCGATTGTATAATCTCATCAAATATTAAGAAGAAAAGGTACATTAATAATTTTTCAAACAATAAGAAATATTCATAATTATGTCAAATTTTAAGAGCCCCGTTATAATTTATCATAACAATTGTGATGATATAGCACAAAACAAATGCTTTTATTTATTTTGTAAAAAGGTGCAAATTCAATGCTCAAAACGTACGGACAATCCAGAGTTCTTTCAATCTTTACAGTTCCCACTCAAATCCCAAAAAATTCCTCAAATGATCTAAGAAGGGGATATTTATACATACTAGGTAATTTAGGAAAGTTATCTTCATTGACCATCTTGTCCGGCTTCTCATTGGTTAAAGCTAAATCTAGTAGCTTCTCGAAGGGTACTGTAGTAATTTCACCCTTAGTATCGTCCTCTCAATGTTTTCCCTACTCATTATTCTTCATTCAAGTTGGCCTCGCTGGTAAAACAAAAGTCAATAATCATTATATGACCGTGTAAATTAGTATACAATTTTTTTATTTTTTAATTGACACGGGATAAAAACATACTTATCTTGGACACTAATTGTGCGTATTTTATTCTAATATTATTTTGTTGCCGATTCAATTTATTTTTGAAAACATTTAAAAATACTATATGATATTAGACGATTTATAATTTTATTTTCCAATTGATGCGGATGTGAACATTAAACCGTGCTCTAAAAAGAATCTTAATTTATAATCTCTTTGACTAAGAAGAATCACATCCAACTATGTGTTTATTATTATTGTGATTCCTTTCAATGTTTCTGTCAAGTGACGTTGGAACTAGCTAGCTTGCGCATTGTCTTAACTATGTCATACTTCACTCCCAAAATCATAATTACATGGGGATGTAATTATACATACATCTTTTATAATTTCGAAAGTTACATCTAACACTTTTGAAATTTACTTGTATCTAACAATAAATTCCCTTGCTAATCAAAATTCATCGAAATTATTGATATTAATAAAAAATAAATAAAAATTTATATTTATCCTCGATTGAGTTATTAATGACTTATAATAGGTTAAACAATTATTTTTTGATTAAATTATCTTTATAACGGTAAAGATATACCTCGTCACATGAATTAACACGTAAAGATGTATGGGGATAATTTGATTATAAAAAAATTTATTTGACCTATAGTAAATCAGTATTAAGTCAAATAGGGGTAAATATTATTTTTTTATTTTTTGTTAATAATAGCAAATTTTTTGTGAATTTTGATTAATAAAAAAATTATTTGTTATATAAAAGCAAATTTTAAATGTGCTAGATGTAATTTTTAAATTATAAAAAATTATATATAATTACATCAAATTTCATGGGAGAGAGTGTAATTATCCTTAATTATATTGCAGCAGCACGTCCAAGAATTTACTAATAAAAAATCACACGAGAGATATTATCAAATTTTAATACAATATATGAACGTACATATGTGTACAAACTAAAATCAAATTGTCAGTGGGCAGACAGAAAAGAAAATTGTTAGTGGGCAGACAATTAGCTCTGCTTGTGGGGCCATAAAACATAATTCCAGCTCTGGAAATTAAATCAACCACTTACTGAACCAGCAGATCTAGTGACCCTCCACCTTGTCCATTTCTTTTCTTCAATTTTGTGAAGGATAAATTACAACTTACTCCTCTGAATTTTGACATAATTATTATTTTAAAATATTATTAATATTCTTCTAATATTTGATAAAACTATATAATTTTTAATTAAAAATATGAAATTATTAACTTTATCCTTACTGTATTTTTTTTTAAAAAAAATAAAAGTTTATAAAAAGATTAGATGGGGTGGATGGAAAAAATTTTAAAAAAATTATTCACTTAATTCATAAAAAAATTAAAAAAAATTAAAAAAAATTAAAAAAAATTAAAAAATAAATAGAATTATAATTTATAATCCACAAAGGTATTTTGGTCAGTTCACCACAAAAAATGAATGAAAATCTAACGGATTATGCCAATTGTAAAGTGGTCTTTAAAATCAAGGGGTATTGATAAAATTTTCAAATAATAAAGGGATATTCATAATTATGTTAAACCTCAAAAAAGACTGTTGTAATTTACGTTTTCTAAATTCTATAATATTACTAAAATATTAGTTGGATGTAGATGTCGTTTAATATGCTATCAGGATCAAACCAAATAAAATATCCTATTGAATTTGAATCTCATCATCACCTATTCATGAAAAAACAATTGTTTCACGTATGAGGAGAACGTGGTAAAGATAAACTAGAAGAAATTTAACATTTAATCATGACTCATTGTCATGGTTAAAATTAAATAGTTTATAGTTGTAGTGAATAGTCATTAACTATGGTCATGCAACAGTTATTAGCCGTAATTTTTACTAATATTGTTGCATTTGTCATGGTTAAAAGTCATGGAAAAAACATCTATTATAGTTCATAGCTATGGCAAAAATAGTTCTCATAATGAAGAATATAAATTTTTGTATCTATTTTTATTTAACCATACTTAATAATAAATATTTATATATCATGATTTTAGTCCTTAGCCAATAGTAAATTTCTTCAAGTGATACTAATATTGAAAGATTTTTCTCTTTACAATTTAAACTTTTTAAATAAAGTGGTAGTTTAACATATATTTGTTCCTTAGTTCCTAATTATGCGATTTAAGAATTTCAAACTCAATGACAGTCATATATAATTATTTATATAATAAAATGCATCCGGAATCCGATTTTAATTAAAATTTATTCAAATTTTATTTAATTATTAATCAAATCAAGTTCAAATACAATTTTTCATGTTCGATATATAGTAATTCAAATTAAACAAGCTCGAATAGTAATACATTTGATTCGATCCACTTGTTTACAACTTATCTGAGACCTCCTAATTAAAATTTTCCGAATTATTTACCACAAATAGAAATATTTCATCATATAATTTTTATATATCTATGTACAGTCATATATGAGTAAGTTGACTTATAATTATATGGGTATACAGTGCATGTAATTATATAATAAGTATAATAATACTTATAATTTAATGGGTATATAGTTTGTTTATTGATTTAATAAATATATTTTCAGTTTAATTAGCGAGATGTTGATGTTATCATTTATGTAATTATTATTTAAAAAAATATTTATTCTGTAAATCATTAAATTTAAATTAACCAAAAAAGATTATATTTGTAGTCTTGATTAATATTGTGAATGTTAAAAATTTGTGTCATATAATCACTAGAAGATAATTTTAATTTTGGCATAATATATAGGATTATAAATGAATTGAGTTGACTCAAATGAAACCAAATTCAAATATATATTTGGTTTTTTTTTTTTTGGGTTCGTATTTGGACTTAATTTAGCTACTTATAAGATTTTTTGTAGTTCAAATTTGATGTGATATATATCCCACATACAATACATTCATTATGTTTGATATAAATTTTTTACGATGCTACGGAAAAATAGATTTGTCCATATATTATAAATAATTACAGTTTAGAAATATGATCTATCAATATAATTATATATTTATTATTTGTCAGATAATTTTTTAAATTTTTTGGATAACGATCACGTACTTTTTTTCATTAATATATTAAGAGAATATGACCAAAGAACTAAAAATAAAAAAAAATTATAATTTATGAAATCATTAATAAAAAATTTATAAAATATAAAACGAAAAATGTTATTTTCAAAAAATTTTACTATGTCTAAAGGTAGATCCGTTTTCAACATCACCGAAAAAAAAATAATAAAGTAAAGATTCAGTAAAAAGATTCCTAATAAAGTTAGTGATCCCTCTCAAAAATAAAAAATGAGATTGCTGACAAGGCCTCCTCCAAACAATAATGCAACCTTGCTCACAATCCTTAAAACACAAACCAAATCAACGGCCCAGATCTCCTCCTCTGTTTCTGGCTCTCTGTTTATCTTCCCAACAATCTCCCCACCCCTCCACCCCCCTCTCTCTTCTCCTGAAAGCTGAAACCCAATTCCCTAATATCCAGGTTTACAGCCTAAGCAAGAAATACACATACATATATAGATATATAGAGAGAGCGAGAGAAAGAGGTGAAGTGCGTGTGAAGAAGGAAAGAAGATGTTAGGAAAGAGGGCACGTCAACCGATGAAGAGGACTACAAGCATGACGGAGTTCACCTTGGACGTCAACGCCGCTGCTGCTGAAGGTGTCTTTCACCCCTCGGATCCTCACAACCCTTTTAACGCCGGCGGCGTCGCTGGAGTAGATCAACGGTACGCTGCCTCCTCTGCCGCCGCCGCCAACTCCACCAGGCCCCAGCGCCGCAACTCGGCGGACTTCATCGGGACTGCTATTTTCTTGAGGGTTTGTTCCCTCTGCAAACGCCGCCTCGTCCCTGGTCGTGACATCTACATGTACAGGTACATACACACACAGAAAGAGAGAAAATAGTACTGCAACACACAGAAAGAGAGAAAATAGTACTGCAGTATTTTTCTTTGCTGCTTAGAACGCCATAAACACACACACACACATCTGCATGTATGTGTACTGTGTGGTGTGTGTATGAAAAATCATTCATCAGAATCCCTTCTTGGATTCTGCTTTTTTTACTGTTTCCTTCCTTTTCATCTGAATTTTTTACTGCTCTCTTCTTTAATTTTACTGCACAATGATCTGAGTACCATTTCTTGTGCTGATATACATCTGTTTGGTCTGAGAAAATTAACTCAGATTTTTATCTTTCTTTTTCTGCAAATTATCATGCAAGAAAATAGTGATTAGGCTGACATAAATTGATAATTAAATTTATACTTCTTTTGTTTCCCTTCCAGAGGTGATAGTGCTTTCTGCAGTCTAGAGTGTAGAGAACAGCAGATGACGCAAGACGAGAGAAAAGAGAAGTGTTCATGGGCAACCAAGAAGGATGGTGCCAGCGCCGCCGCTGGATCCCAAGTCTCCGCCACCGGAGGAACCGTCGCCGCCGTGTAGATTAGCTATCAAACCACCTGTTATATATATATCTACCTGATATACATACATATTGGGTAATGATGCATGTATATGGGGGCTGTGCTTGTATTTTTGGGCAAATTTTGTTAACTGTAGTTTGATTTGGAGCTACAATGAAAATCAATTCCCCAGAAACAAAAAATTAAAAAGAAAATCCATATTTTGTATTTATGGTTAATGATTATATTACTTTTTTTTCTATTTCTCAGCCTTTTATATATACCTTTCCATCTCAAAAATATTTATAATCCCAATATTCGACTCGCATAAAATGATAATTCTAGGTACTGTATAAATTTTACGTAACTCAGAAGGTGATATATATTTTCTCTTAAATACATGAATATTTTCAAGAAAAGTATTAATTTTAACAAATAAAAATCTTACTTTAGAATATTTCAGGAAAAATTACAAGTGAAGCATTAAAAATACAAATATATGATGGCAGAGGGGGGAAAATACAATTTTAGTCTTATAACTTGGGGATTGACAATATTTTTGATCCTGCAAGAATTGATTTTCGCAATTTAGTTTTGTTATTTTAAAATTTTGATAATTTTCATTATTTTTCGCCAATTTGGCTGAAAAACTGCATGTAATTGGCACATTAAATGCAAATTTTAGTCCTGTAATTTAGGGGCCAATGACATTTTTTGTCCTATAACTTAGGGGAGTTGGCATTTTCAGTCCTGCTCAAATTGTTTACATGACTAAAATTATAATTTAATTGGATCATATAGAAGTCACATTCAATTTTTCAGGCCAATTAGACTAAAATTATCAAAATTATAAAGTAACAGAACTAAATTATGATAATCAATTCGTATAGAATAAAAATATGCCGCCCTCTCTAAATTACAAAACTAAAATTATAATTTTTTCCGAGTACACTCAGTCGTTTTCTAATTACATATATGACTAGTTGTATTGAGAGCAACTTAAAATTTCGGCGGAATTATAATCATAGATTCTCAGATTTTACCTTTGAGAGTGAAACATTGTACTACTAGGATGCGGCATATGTTTGCTACAAGCCAAGACATAATCCAAAATGATCCACCCTATGTTTTTCAATAATAATAATAATATTTTTTATTTTTACACAAAAATTAATTCTGATTGCAACAAGATCACCCATTAATTTCTATACTACATTCTGTATAATTATATATACACTCATTGTTCGTTTATTAAATTTTTGCAATATTATAATTGACATCATCATTTATTTATACACTAACGAGCATGAATCCCGTTTTATGCACCATATAATTTTAACTATACAATGAGTTGTTGAGTTGTGTTAGTTCGATGATGACTTATATAACTTGCCTCATTCGATCGTTTTTTTCTCTCTTGGTCACACAGCTTATTTCCTATATGGGAGAAAGGGCGTGAGTACAAAACATGATGATCAGAATTATGGAGATTGAGTCAAATATGTATCTGTATGTCAATTGACCACAATGACAAATTTTAAGAATTAATTATTCAAAAATCCTAATACTTTTAGTTAACATAACAAATACTATATACAAGATATATGAAAATTGCATTTCTCGTTCCATATTGTATATAGATCAGTATAGTTTCGTCTTATTAGTTGTGAAATTTATATTATTATCTTATACGTTACAAAAAATCTTGTTTATTATCATTTCATCGTATTTCATTAATATTTTGATAGAAAAGTCTTGTGTGAGGAGTTACCAGCATTTTCCATCAAAATACCAACGAAATCTATAAAATGATTAAAAGTGATACTTTTTGTAACTTAAAGGATCAATAACGAGAATTTCATAACTAATAAAACTTGTATTGACTCTAAAATATATGTGGGACGAAGAATACTATTTCCCTATACACTGGATATACATCTTGAATTAAAATCTCACATTTTAAAATCTAAACGTAAAATGTTGAACTGATTCACATAAAGACTTGCAAGGGTACGTAGACTAATTGTTATAAGACCAAAGTACTTTTTGGTCCCATAATTAAGTTTATTTACGTTTCTATTCTTTAACTTTGTAGAGTAGTATTATGGCTCTATATATATTTTTTTCATTTTTGTAATTTTAGTCATTTTTTTCATTAGTGTTGATCCTTTTTGTTAGAACAGTTTAAGTCTCTTTTACATGATATTTTAAAATTGGAGCCTTTGTTCTTATGGCACAATTTTTTTTTTTGTCAGTATTTTTGTCATTTAATTCTTTAGGATAGTATTTTGGTCCCGGGTCCTTTTAATTTTTACAATTTTAGTTCTTTTTTTCGTTGGAATTTACTCTTCTCGCTGATGGAGGTGAACTCTGACGAACAAAAGAAATCAAATCAGAAAAATTAAGAAAAATACAAGACCAAAATACTATCTTAAAAAATTACAAAAATAAAAACATCAAGTAATCTAGATTACGAGATCATATATACATTTAATCCCTAATTATAAAGGACTGCTATTTGTTGTCACTTATTCATTTATTTATTTGTTCTAAAATATGGAATTATTTATGGATCAAATTTTCTAATTTATTTATTTATAATTGGTGTGGGAAGAAGTGAAAACTGTGGCCATTGGAGAGAGTGACTTAAGGTGAGAGTGAAAGTTTTTGTCCCACGAAAATGAGTTGTGGTTAGGACCACTTTAATACCCACTTCGGGCTTCAGTGGGGTGCACCTAATGCACCACCACATATATTTTCTTTTTGCGATTCCAGCCTTTATTTTTTCTTTTTCTTTTCTTTTTATTTTTCCCATTTTATTGGGGTATCTCACCCACTAAAGAAATATAATTTTTTTTTGTCATGAATAAAAGTAAAAGTTCATTATAATTAGTAATTAATTACAGTTGTGCAACGACTGTTAGTCGTTGTTTCTATAAGAGGTGTCAAAATATTAGCGACAGCTAAAAAATATGGTAAAATGTGTTGGCCTATATGGTAAAATCATAGTGAATGTTGAGTAACCGTTGTCAAAATTTAAGTTTTCGCGCACTAATTTTATTTGACCGTGATAAAGAGTATTGATTTGTCATAATTTTAACTCGTGATGATTTATAGTTTAGGGAACAATCTATTTCTTTTATAGTGAATCTATATATAAGAGAAAATTGAATTACAAAGAATCGAATTATTTAATTATTTATTATCTTCTTTTATTTCAAGAAAAAAAATGTGCATGAGTATAACATTAATACGTGAAGTTATTTCAATCTTAGAAAAGTTTTTTCTATCATTAAGTAATTTAAAGTACTTCCATCTCTGATTTTCATTAGAAGAAATAGGATTCATGATTAATTATTATAATTAAAAATAATAAATTGTGATAGATATGAATTGATCACGATTGTGCAACGGCTAATAACTTTTTTCTGGCTTCACAATGTTATATGATACACCTGCTATAAGAAAAAACAAGTATGAGCAATAGCCTCAAAATCATACAGAATCCAATTTTTAATATTATTACTACCAACCATACGTTATATAATTTTATATATTTTAATATATCAAATACTAGCTAATTTAAGTATATAAATGAATGATTTTATTTTAAAACATATTATTACATAAACAGACTAATATATATCCATCGATGGATGAATTTGAACTTAATATATTTTATTAAATAAAAATTATTAAAATTTCAATCTTACTGATGAAACAAATTTTAATGACTTATAGATCTCATGATGCTGCATTATTGTATATTTTTTCTTAAAATAGTGAAATAACACGAAATAAACTTATATAAATTGAATAAATACTCACACATTTGATTGAACTAAAATTCATGATTTCAAAATCGTGGGGTTTGAACTTCAATTACCATACCTATACTATTAGAAATAATTTTTGACGGATTATGAATCGTTTGCAAAAAATATGGGGAAGAAAAAAAACCATAACTACGTAAAATAAAATTAACGTGGTCCAAGAAAAATCTCGGACGTCCATGGTTGCTCGAAATCAGTTTCTAACTAGAATATACAATTTCATATGAATTAAAATAAAAGATCACACATCAACTATTTATAATACAAAATATGCAAAAACATAACCGCATAAAATAAAATTCACATAGTTTAGAAGAATTCTTCTATGCCGATGATTGTTCAAGATTAGTTTCTTAGGCAAAATTATACTCTAAGTCTCATGGAATATGTAGTTCAACACTTTTAGTCCTCTGTTTTACGGTATTTTTAAAATTTATGTCGAAATTAAAAAAAATCGACATATTTAGTCTCATAAATTTCGTAAAAATAGAGGATTAAATGTGTTGAGCTTGTTCAATTTTGGGACTATTTTAAGAATTTCATAAAGTAAGACTAAATGTGTCGAATTTTCTCAATTTTGAAATCCCATAAAACATACAGCTAAATATGTCCAATTTTTCTAATTTGGGGACTAATTTAAAAATTTGACAAAATCCATACTGGGACACAATACCCTGTAGATTCATGCTGCAGATTTAAAACATGAAAAGTAGGAATTTGAGCTGTCGAAAATGGTCCACAAATGTGTGGAGGAGAATTCATAGGGGATGGAAATTGGAATTGTATTGGATGGTGCATGGGATGCTTCCTCCAAGATTTTTAGCCCCTTACTTTATTCCTCATTTGATTCTCTTCTTCATTGTTTACACAAAACAAATCATTTCTCTTTCTCTATAGTTTTGTGTTGCTATATTAAATCAATATATGCTCTTAATTATGTATTTATGGAAGACTTAAAACTCAATTATTATATTTCTATGTATATGCAATTTGAAAACTTTTTGCAACCTATTGGCACTGCATCCCCCATCGAGAAATTACTTCTTTTTTGTGGGGCTATAAAGTATATATAAAATAAATGGGGGACCAAATTATATTTACTTTTGAGGACGCGATCTTTGCCAAATATTTAGGAGCTAAGTTCGGAATAACTTTTGGAGAAATTATTATTATTATATATAGATATATTTATATTGGTTTCGTTACTTTAGCGCTTTTTGTTGAAAATAAAACGAACCAATTTATAAATAATTCTAAAATGAATTTCACCTCCAGATATTAATATAAAATGCATTTCACTCTTTCTAAATAAAATTATGTAATATTCAAGGACGAAACTAGTACACCACCCCTCCTAGTCGGCCCGTATGTGTTTTTTTTTTTTTTTTTGACATAAAAAATGAGACTTTCAGTTTATTATGAATTTTATTTTCTCTAAAAATATCTTCTACTGGACATATATAAGTTTTTACTCTTACTTAAAATTTTGTATCCAATTAATTAATTAAATTGAAATGATAAAAAAAAATGGGACAAGAGAACATCTTGGCGTGAACGGGTTTATAATTTTTCACTTTGGAGTGCGCACATAAAAAGTATAAAATCTTTTTCTTTTTTTTGTTTTTGGATCAGTCAGTGTCGAGGCTCTTTAATTGGACTAAAAGGATTCTAATAAACTAAGAGAAAGGAATCAAATGGTATCTTTAATTAATAGCAATTAGACATTGGGAAATGAGTGTGTTTTTTTTGGTTGCTTGATTAGGCAAATTGCACCGTACCCTCTGCCTTGGATGGGGAAACAACTGGGACGATTAATCAGTTATTAATAATTAAATTAAAAAAATAGCTGTTTTATTTTTGTTAATTTATTACAGAATCCACGCCTCTCTATGTGAAACTTCCATTTGAAGTTGCTTTCTTCATAATTTTATATTTTCTTTATGGTTAAAATAAGATTTTATGAACAAATATGACGTAACAAGTTTAAATTTTATAAAAGTTGAGAGAATTTTCGCATTTGTATCAATATACATATATATATATATATTGTAGTTTATTAAATTATTGCTTCCAGCAGTTTAATTGTTATTGAACATGTTGAGGGGTCACTAGAAAAAAAAAGTAACATTTAATGATGATTAATTGTTATAGTTAAAATTAAATTAATAGTTGTAGTAAATCAATAGTTATTAATCATGGCTACGGAACGGTTATTGGCGGACTTAATTTTTATGAGTATGGCTAATAAATTTTGTACCGATTTTTATTTAATCATGATTAATAATAATTATTTGCCATGATTTTAGTCCACAATCAATAAAATTATAACCCATAATAAACTTTCTTCGAGTGGATATATATACTAATGTATTGATCAGTTTATTAAAATATTAATATAATTATCAGTTTATGAGAGACAGATAGAGAGATAAAGAAAGGAGTAATTAGATTATTTAACGATCCTCCTAGAATATGTTCACAAAAAAATTGATCTGAAATAACGGACTTAAACCATATTTATAATTTAAAAACATAAGTTCGTAATGATAACTTTGTCAAGACCATATAAAATTAATTAAAACTCACTATCATGATCAAATAAAAACGGTATATTTCTTTGAAAAACTTATATATAAAAATCAATTTAATTCGATCGTGTAAATTATTTTATGAGAAGGCACAACCCGTTATCAATTTTATACATTAATTTAGTTTGGGACTCCAATTGATGTATCATAATTTGATTTTTTGAATAAAATAAAATAAAATGCAAATAATTTAGAGAGGGCAGTTGTGCAAGTGGACATGTGTGTAGGTCCATCCAATTATGATGAGTTCCCCGTCACAATCCACTAAAATTATGATTATTGGTTAAGGAAAAAAAGATGAAGAGGTGTGGGCGTGGCGTGTCAGTGACTCCAAAGATTCTTAATTCCTCTCAAACCCAACCAATCATTAATTCTATTTATTGCACCTTTCCATTTGCTTATACCAAAAAAACAACCTGCCTTATTTCTATTTATTATTATATTTCACATATATGTATGACAATTATTGATCCTCAAAAATTATAATTTTAGTCCTGTAAAATAGGGATTCGGGACTTTTAGTTGTCTGTTTTATGGGATTGTCAAAATAGTTCTAAAATTGAAAAACTCGAAAAATTTAATTCTTTGATTTATGGGATTTTCAAAATTGTCAAGACTCAACATATTTAGTCATCTACTTTATAGAATTTATTGTACTAAATGTGTCGATTTTTCTCAATTTAGGACCATTTTAAAAATTCCATAAATCATAAGACTAAATGGGACGAATTTTTTTAATTTTGAGATCATTTTAAAATTTTCATAAAACATGAGACTAGAAATATTGAACACTTATTTTATGAGACTAAAAGTATAGTTTTGCCCATATTTTGCATCGGCTACTTGCTTTTGTCATTAATTATAAGTAGGAAGTAGCTACTTTTACTTATTTTGACTAGGAAATTATCATTTCACTTATGTGTATTTTAGGATTGAAAAAATTAAATTAAATTCAATTTACGAAGCTAAGACTCCATAATTTTAAAAGTTATGGGCTCAAATCCCGTCATGTGTGTGGGATGTTGTCTACTGTAATAGTAGGTGGTGTTGAGCAGAATATAATTATTGTAATATCTGTTTTAGATATTAATATCGATAGAAATGATTGTAATCGTAATTGATTTATTTAAAAAAAACTAAATTAAATTCCTAATACAATGTTGAAATCAATCAATAAAAGCTTGTTTGAATACGACTTGATATTTGAACAAAATTTTCTGTTCACTAAGCTTTCGAGCTTTGTTCAAATACTATTCAAGTAATGCATAATAATAATAATAACAACAACATAATAATAATAATGATAATAATAATAATAATAACAACAACATGATAAAAATATTAAATTATTCAGATTCGACTCATGTTCAACACGTTTTGGACACATTAACTTTTTTTAATAATTTCAAAAAAGTTTATCGATTGTCTCGTAAAAAAAATAGATTTTTTCCGTAAATAAAAAGAAAAAAAAATAGATTTTTGCCGTAAATAAAAAGAAAAAAAAATAGATTTTTGCCGTAAATAAAAACAAAAAAAAAATGACTTCTCTCTAAACATATTGTGATAAAATTACTAAAAATTTAGGAGATGGTTGTGAAGATTTCACTAGTTTAGATGGTGAGAGATTTTTCATTGCATACTTTTTAAATAAATCGATAATGTATATTTTTTAAGTCGTGTATTTTGGTTACGAATTTAGATATAAAACATGTTTATTTTACATATCTTAATTTTATTAAAATTCAGAATATACATTATATATAGTGGTGTCAATGTCCTAATTTTCTGAAATTTGTCGTGTCAACTTTATCATCGTAATTCGTATCAGCGTCTGTGTCCATGCATTATAAGCCTACACTCTGCTCACCTGTACAGAAATATTTAACATACTAGTTAGTACCTTGTCTCAAGGTACGAAAAAAGTATATTAAAAGAAAACAACAGGAATAATGTAAATTTTAAAATAATAAAGATATTCTTATTATCATTACCACTATTATGACTAATAAAATTACAGTAACATTGTACTACATAAATAAATTTAATTATTTAAAAATGTCCACGAGCTAAGCTTATATTTTGTAATAAGTTCGGACTGAACTTAAAATTTTTAAATTTAAATCGAGCCTGAACAAAACTTAGGTTATTTAGGTAAATTTATCACTACAAATGAGTTATAATTTCATAATAATATTTCAAAAGAAAATTGATAATCAATTTAAACAACAAAAGACTAAACAAAACTTGATTGAAATAGTGAAAATTGTGGGGCCAAAAATTGCTATGGGGCAACCCAAAGTAGAGGTCATGTTCGGCAAAAACAAGATCATTCAAATACTACTATGTGCTTCTCCAAAAGAGTCGAAGCATCGAAGTTCCTTTGTCGGAAAAATTAATTCAGCCCCACAAATTTTATAGATTAAAGGAGTTTGTAAAACTCTTTTTTTTAAAAAAAAATATTATAATCTAAATAAATTTATTAAGAAAACGATCAAAGTTTCACACTTATTAAAAAAAATTAACGAAATCATTTAATAAAACCTCATTTCCGACGTATAAAGTTTAATATGTTTATAAGTTTTGAACATAATTTAAATTTTTTAAAAATAATAACATATTTTTAAAAAAATTTCAATCCCAATCCAGAGAAAAATCAGCAAAGCTCAAAGGAGGAAAGAACAAGCACAAAGTACAAATATTTGTATCTTTCTCCCTAGATCAATAGAGAAATGTATATATATATTTTTTTTAATCATGATCAATATCCATAGTCAGAAGTAAGTAGTCGTAGTTTCTACAGTTGAAGAAAAAATATTAGCTATACTTAAAAATTAGGGTTAATTAAATTTAATTTTTTTCTAAAAATGCAAAATTACGCTCCCTCCAAAATAATTTTGAAATTATACCTACATCTCTTTCGAAAATTCACTGTTTACACATGATCTCTTTTATTAAGATTTGGACGAAAAATACTGATGTTACCTAAAAAAGGCCAAAAAAATTTAATTTTACCCTTATTTAATATTTTTATATAATAATTCTATACGTATGAAGAAAAAAATATAATAATATTAACCCCACTCCATATATATTACATTTATCCCTTTATAAGTACAGAAATACATGAAAAAAGAGAGGCAAAATTAAAAATTTATGTAATTTTTTTGTTTATATCAGCATTTTCCATCCAATTCATAACGAAATGGGGTCAAATGTAAACTGAGAACTTTTGGAGGGAGTGTACGTATAATTTCAAAAAAAAATTAGAGAAAGTATAATTTAGCATTTTAAGAAGAGGTCTAAATATAATTAACCCGAAAAATTATGACAAACATTCAATCATAATTAGAATTATGAAAAATATTAATCAACTATAAAATTTTCATATCTATTTACGAATAATATTAATTTATTATAATTTTTAATCATAATCATTTATAGTTTTGTCAGCGATTATTTTTCCCATTGAAGAAAAGTAATTATGGGAAAAGGATGCAAGCCTGAAGGGGTAGGGCCACAAATGTACAACTATTTCCAACTATTATAATTAATTAATCCAAAATGAAAAAGATTTGTAGTCAACTTCACCTACAGCTTCTTTTTTTTTTATTTATATATAAAAGTTTGGGGGCTCCCACTTGTTTGGAAATAACCCTTTTTTTTTATTTTCAGTTTTTATGGGTATTTTTGGTGACCTTTCTAATTTTAAAGAGTTGTTTATTTGGTTATGTTGTTTTCTTTCACTTTCATGCTTAGATGTGATTGGGTGGTGAATAGTTTCTTTCATTTCTTTAATGCCAATAATACTAACTATGCACTCCTTCTCAAAGCATTGATGTTACTTTAATCTATTTATTTGAATTATTTGTTTCTTACATCCTATTTGGGAACATAAAATTATTCAAAGATTCCCTTTTACAACTGTACTCCTTTCGTCAGGGTTTAAGATGAAAATATTGATTTCAGCTAAACAAATACATAAATTTTTAATTTTGTCCTTCACTCAACATGACAATAATACCCTTCCGTTATGATCTGAATAAAATACTAACATCAACTAAATATTTACATAAACTTTTAATTTTACACCTTATTTAATTTTAATAAAACCCCTTATTCAATCAGAAATTCTTTTTTATTTAAAGAATTCAAAAATATTAGTAAATGTCACAACAGTTACATTGATATGTCATTAATCAAGTTATTATCTATATATATTTGAAGATCACCATTTTGTTTGCCATTTTTTATTTTTTATTTTTTATTTTTTATCTTTCTTTCTTCTCAACTTTTATTTCTCTCTCTTTTTTTCCAATAAATGCTCATAATTATCTTCTATTTTTTCTCCAACTAACATATATATATTTTTTAAAACAATAATTAGATTCTGAATTTTAAAATTAAATGTGCACAAATATCTGAATAATATCTAATGATAAATTCTTCCAATTAAAATAATAATTATTTTTTAAGTTTATGTACGAAGGACCAAATTTCAATAAAAAATAAAAAATAAAGAATTAAATCGGTTTCTATATAAAAAAAAAAGTTTTATAGGGTAATATGGCAAATTTACATGCCGGAGGAACTAATTTGAAATGAGTTAAAAAGACACAGACTATTTTAAAGTTGAAATCAAATATCGGGTAGATTAAAATAAATTTTATCCTTTAAATATATTTATCAACAATTAATTGCCAAACAGTCAAATTTTATTAGATAAAATGATGATATCTCTGAGTTGTTGATGAAATTTTAGAGGAGGATTCACTTATTACTTTATAACCTAATAATCCATATGACTAATCTCTTTCATAAGTTGTAAGATTATTTAGAGGGTCTACAGAGCCTCAGATGTTAAAAAGTATTTGATATTGTTTTTCCCAAAAAGTCCTATAAACCAAAAACGCCCTAATACCGAATATTTTTTAGAAAAATTAAATTAATTAGATTCTTGCGAACAACAATATAAAATATTTCCAAAATTTTGTATAAATGGAAACTTACATCATTTCATAGAAAGGCCTAAGCCGAAGCCCATCATAACTTATCTATCAGTCGTAGCCCAGATTAGAAGTTTCCATCTTCCTCAGGAAATGTGATTTGGGCCTAGTTTTACAAGATTATAACTATTTACAAGATTAATGGCTAAACTACTAATTACGATCGAATAAAATCAATGTAAAAAATTAATTTTTTTACCGTGAAAAAATTATTTTCTACAATTAAAAGCTATGGTAAACATATTTATTATAACAAATGTTTAGCTACCTTCGCAAAACCACGCCCAACAATTGTTGTTTAGTCATGATTAATAAGTCAATAACTATTTGATACGATTATTTATTATTAACCATATCAACTAGTCAAGGTTAAATGTTAAATTTCTTGTAGTGGTTTGAGTGCTATTAACATATGGGTATTAGTTTATTTTAATAGTAATTTGCTGGTTTATTGCACTATAAATTATATTATAAATGACCACCATTTTAAACCAATAGCAACAAAAATCAATGTTAAAATTTTAATTTTAATTTACCACGATTAATTAACATTTGCTATAGGTTTTAGCTGGGGTTAGAACATTTGCCAAGATTTTAGCTACGGCTAATATTTTGGCTTCATTTGCAGAAGCAATGGCTAGTGGTTGTTCCGAAGCCGTTGTTAATTTGTATTCACCACGAGTTTTTTTCTTTAATCATAGTAATTAACTATAGCAAAAAATCATGATTCGTCTAAAGTGGGAATAGTAATTATTGTTTATAAATTATTAAAATTCATAATGTAACTATAGTCAGTTCACTCTAAACAAAAAAAAAAGGAAAGAAAGAAAAATAATGATTATTCAAAATTAGGTCAAAAAACTAAAAGACCCAGTTATGATTTTTTGCTCAGCCTTTTCTCAGTAAAACGATAACTTGTTATTTAGTAACGAAAACATTAAAGAAAATAAATTATATATCTTTTATCCAAAATACTTAATATTCAAATATAAATTATCTGTAGGGTTTTCTCTATATTAATTTGGTTAGGTTTGAATTGCTTATAAATTTATCTTATGATTAGTGTACAACTTATGGAACTCGATTAATTGCATGATAAATATATTATTATATATATACTTTGATCTTGTTTGATTTGTGTGATAGGATTAGACATAATGGGATTGACTGGAATGAGAGATGAAATGTTAACCAATCCCATCATCTAGTATGTCGTGTTTGGTTTGATGTATTGTATGTGTGCATAAATTATGATTAAAGGTGAAATTACCATTGTAGTTTGTGAATAATTAGAAAAGATAGAAAAATCTCTCAATATTGATTTGAAATGCAATTTTTAAAATAACAATTCTCGTGGAATACTTCCCTTTTTCTTTTTTTTTTTCTACATTATATGTAGCAGAAGTTCAAAATTGACATTTAATAAATTAAAAAAAAAACCTAAGATTTAATTTAAGAAAATATAAAAATATGGCAAAAATTGTACTTAAAATTAAATAACTAATCAAAACTCATATATTTTTCAAATTTCTTAGACTAAGACTGAATTTATTGATATTAATATCGGACTCTAATATTAAATACCAAACATGTAATTATATATGCATGATAAGCAATCTTATCAAATCTAATCCCACGAACCAAACAACCCTTTCGATTCTCCTATCAAACCTGACCCATGCGGATAAAAAGATATTCCAATTGCTTTTAGTTAGAATCTCATACTAAGAAGAACTCTTGTCGATCTCAACAACTTAGACATATCTTATATCCCACGAAATTCGAAACCAAAATCAATATATATATCCAAAACCAATGCTATTATAAGTTGATCCTCAAGAAAATCGAACAACAAAATTTTCAAATATTCCAACTTTTCTCCGTTGAGAAGCCCCATACTCGGTGCAATTTCAGTCGACATAATCATGAAGTTCTTCAATATTGTGGCATGCATTATAGCCATGTGGGCTGCCGTGGCCGCGACTTCCTGCGGCGCGCAGTCTCAGCCACCGGCCGGTGGTCCTAGCCCGGCATTGGACTGCAGCACTCTGATCTACGACATGATTGATTGCATGCCGTTCTTGAGCAACGGGGGCCACCAAACGAAGCCTGATGAATCTTGTTGTTCCGGCCTCAGGGCTGTGGTGGAGACTGATGCAGATTGCATTTGTTATGCCGTAAACAGCGCGGCTGGTCTAGGACTTGATATTAACATGACTAGGGCGGAGGCTTTGCCTTCTCGCTGTGGGGTTTTTACTCCGCCAATCGATGCCTGCATCAGTGCGTTTATCTTTTTTTTTACTTAAATTAGATTTGGTTGAATTGAACGAGTTATATAACAAATGCACAGTTAGTATTTATTGATATTTTGAAATTTTTTATCGAAATCAAGTTTGGTCGAATTTATAGTTAGTGTATATTGATATTTTTGAAAAATTTTATTTAAATTATATTTGGCCGAATTGAATTAGTTATATAATAAATGTAATACATGCAGAATTGCTCTTTTTAAATTAACACATGGAAGAAAGTTTATTTTATTTTATATAATTAATGTTTGTTTGTGTTTCTTTTTGCAGTGTCGAGCACTCCAGGGGCATCTCCAGGTACGTGTTTGAAGGATAATTTTATTATATTATCATTCTTTCGAATCTTTTATTATAAATTCATATATTATCTACTTAAATATAGACGTTTAATTTCATATGTATAAAACATATTTTTTAAAATATATAGATGATATACACTTTATAGTTACATGGCATAACATGTTTATTTAAATAAAAGTTATGTATATAAAGTATAATAGAAAATATAACATCAATTTATAATAAAAGATCTGAAATGAATCGAGTTGTAGAAATGGATAATCACTATCCAAGTTTAAGCAAATGAATAATATTTGTAAATTTTGCAGCTAATCCTCCAAAAGCCATTGGTGCACCTTCACACTCTCCAAATCTTCCTCCTACCGCACAGCCACCGGTCGCGGTCGCGGCTGCCCCCTTCGCCCCAGCAAGAGCACCGGTTTCTCAAGCTCCGGCACCCTCATATGAAAGCTCCGGTGCATACGCCATATCAGCCATATTTTCTATTATTTTTACTATTATTCTTTTCCTCGTTCTTTAGTTAATATGGGTAGGGTTAGTTTAGAGTATATAATTATGAGTGAGTTGGTATATATCATCTATTTATCTCCCTTTTTGCTTTTGAATTTGAGTAAATTAGGTTTCTCGATTATTCTGATTTCTGTTAATATTCTTATTAATGAATGATGTTGCTAGATTGTTATTTGATCGGCCTTGTTAATTTAGTTGTCAACATTATTTCTTAATCATAATTTTCCTTTGGTAATTAGAGCTCTATGCACGATGCTCGACATATATAATTTAGCCCTCGATCTTATTATAAAATATAGAAAATTATGTTATATTAAGTAGTAATTAATGCCTTTTTGTCCCACTTACGAAATAATGATTAATAAGTGTTATGCAGTAAGTAATATTTGTTAGACTTAAGCGGATGCGACGCGTATGAGCTGACAGTTTACTTATATCTAATAAATAAGTTTTTTTGTTAGTTAAAATTTATGAAATTTATTGATATTGACAAAACAACTGAATGAAAATTGATAATTACTCTCAATTAACTTGATATCGACTTATTGCAAGTTAAATAATTTTTTTCTAATTAGATTAATTTTATCACGGTGAAAATATATTTTCTCACATGCATTAACTTGTGAAAATATATAAGGGTAATTTGATAAATTTTTGACCTATAATAAATCAGGGATAAGTTAGTCGGAGGAAAATATGAATTTTTATCCGTTTTTTTTTGTTAATTTCAATAAATTTGGTGAGTTGAATTTATTTATAAGATTGAAATAAATATTATAGATACTAAATATTAATTTTCAAATTATAAAAATTTATGTATAATTACATATATATATATATCCTTAAAATAAAATTAAAATCTACATATACATAATTTCAATTTCCAATTTTTATTCCATTGATACGAAGTAAGTTGCATGAAATTTCCAGAAATCGCCAAAAGATCCTTAGAAAGGAAGGAAACTGGCAGCTCATACGCGTCGCATCCGCTTAACGTGGAGCAGGTGTACATTCTGTACGTACATATAAACGCGCATGGTTGATGGATCATAATCTAAAATAATTTACAATCTGGGAGCTGCGATTTTGCCGTGGCGATGCTTGATTCTTTCTTTAACAAAGGCTTCAAAGCTGCCAAATGGTAATTTCTTCAGTTTTTTTGTTCTTGTTGCACTCACTCATGAAATGAAATTGGTTTTATTATCTGTTGCTTAGGGTTTTGTAAATTGCAATTTTATCAAGTTTTGCCACGCATGGTTGATAATTCATTGTGCAATCGACTCGGAAATCTAATCTTGATCTTGTGCCAATGGAGAGTATTGTTATAAGAAGTTTAATGAGTTTAGGCACAAGTATGTTCATTAGTCTTGGATTTTGTTGCTGTGTCGTGAAATTTTGGGAGGAGTAAATTTTGATGAGATTGTGTGACCAGTGAATATTGGGTGGGTTTATGTGTGATTGTGAAGATATGAATTTGATTGTAGTTTATTATGTGCCAATTTGCAGTAAAACTTTGCTGAAACTTACAATTCCTCGAATAAAGTTACTGAGGAATCGAAGAGACATTCAGATGAAGAATATGCGTCGAGAAATCGCCAAGCTGCTTGAGACTGGTCAAGAAGCCACCGCTCGGATTCGGGTATTTTGTGTTAAATATTTCTTTTCCCTGTTAATTCTGGGAGCATGTTCATGTTTGTAATGTTTCTGGAAAGCGATTGCGTTATTGAAGGATTTTAAGTCTGCTTTTCGGTGGTTTAATGATAGAAACAGGATTATCAAATTTTCTTGTTTAGGTAGAGCATATTATAAGAGAAGAGAAGATGACGGCTGCACAAGAAATAGTTGAGCTTTTCTGTGAGCTCATTACCGTTCGCCTACCGATTATTGAAGCACAAAGGTATCTTTTTTACTTCTCACTTCTCTTCCCCCTGGTAAAATAATCACAATTTTTTTTTTCCAGTCCCACTCTGGGCCCTGTTTATTGTGATGGATTTTGTATAAAACTGATAGGAGGGTTTTATTATTCACAAGTTGGAAAGAGATAATTAATGTAAATGATAATTAATTGCATAAAGTATTAGAGGACTTAAGGTTACTGATCGTTTCCTAGCAATTTTAGGAATTTATGGGCAATTTTTGATTGGGAATGGAGGTTAAACGTGGAGCATGCAGAATTTGCTTATTGGTCTCTTTCGTCTTGTTGAGCTCCTCCACTAAACAAACAACCTGGCTATTGTTCTGATATACTTGAGATGGGAGTATGATAAGCTTCCTTTTCTTTTATCTTCAATGCTCAAGAAAGGTGGATAGAGCAACGTATTTGTGGGAGCGTATATATTTCCTTTGTATATCTCCCTGATTGCGAGTTTCATTCTCTCAGATTTTCTAAACCATAATAATATTATTTTTGGAGTTTGATTTGTCTCATGAACATAGACTATTCATGCTGTACTCTTCTCAGGGAGTGCCCTCTGGACTTGAAGGAAGCAATTTCGAGCTTATGCTTTGCTGCACCAAGGTGTGCTGATCTGCCAGAGTTGCTACAGGTGCAAATGATGTTTGCTGGTAAATACAGTAAAGAATTCGTATCTGCTGCGACTGAACTTAGGCCGGAATGTGGTGTCAATCGGCAGGTTCACAGATTGTCTTCCTGTGGCATTTTATGTCGAAGCTTAAGCAGCTTTTATTTATTACATTTTGGGTCTTATAACATTCTTTCTACGACCTGATTGTAGTTGGTCGAGCTTTTATCTGTTCGAGCTCCTGCACCTGATGTTAAACTGAAGCTGCTAAAGGAAATTGCTGAAGAGCATGAGCTTGATTGGGATCCAAGTGCTTCTGAGGGTGAATTATTGAAGCCACACGAAGACTTACTGGTAAAAATGCTTCTTCTGCTCCTTGATTGTATTTCTATCATCTTGCCTGATATTTGTGCCCCTTCTTTCCAGAATGGACCGACACAGTTTGTCAGTGGTTCCAAATTTCCCCTTCCCAAAGAGAAGAATGATGAGACAAAGTCAACTGCTCCAGAACCTGCTTCTCTAGAACATAGTGATTCTGATGAAGACTTTGAGATTATAGATTTTCCAGAAGTTCCTAAGCAGCCATTAGTGTCAAATAAAGACACAGTCTCAGTACCGGAGATGCTCCCATTTCCTGTCTCTGCACTTTCTGAGGTTGATGATCAAGAAGAACATAATCCTTCTGTAGGTAGTGAGAATCTTCCATACTTGGAGGCAAGACTTCCATTGCCAGAGAAGTCAGTTATAAAAGAAGATGCATCTCATAAAATCTCACCAGGTCAAATGGAAAATAAAAAGTTTGTGCCATTCATATGTCCTCCATCAGAGTTGTCTGCATCATTTCCTGTAAAAGAATTCAATTCACATCCCTCAAAGACGAAATATGATAATGAAGATTTACAGGATATACTGGCTGCTGCTCATGAAGCTAGTGAAACAGCAGAACGTGCGGCAGCAGCTGCACGGTCAGCAGCTAGCATTGCTCAACTTCGAATTAGTGAGCTTGTCAAGAAAAAGGATGATGAAGTCTCAGAATTCACTATGGAGAATCCATTTTACCTTGACAAAGCTCAGACAGATCCAGAAGGCAAGGCTGAATTAGATTTACAGAAACCGTTTGACAGTCCCTTGACATCTCCAACTGAGAATAACTTCTTTGAAAACTACATGGCTCATCAACCAGCAGCTCATACCTCATATGATGATTTAAAATGGGACTTTGATTCCTCTCCTCACAGCAACAATTTTCTCAGCCATGGTAGTCTTCAGAAACCTCAGATATCACCTTCATTGGATGATGATACATATTTCTCATACCCAAACTTATTCACATCGCAAGGCTCAAACGTAAGTTCTCCCAGTCATTTACAGACTACAAGTAAGCAATAAGTCTATTAATTGTATGATTTTTACTTTTTCAAACATCTCGTTTCTCTTCATTGGCCTTTTCAAGGTGATCAAGGTTTTCTACCCAGTTTACACGTTTGAACTAAAGCTGCTGTAAATTGGAATTTTGTTAGTTCATATGGTTTATGCTGAGAGGTGAAGACTATCTCCTATGTTTTTAGTAGAGCAGTTATTTCTATGATGACACTGTATCAGCAATGTCACGAGTTATGGAGAATGTTCTACGTTCAAAATGTTAGATGTGAATATATGTATCTCACACGTATATATGCACTTTTGTGGACAATACTCTTTAGTAGGAAGGTAGGATGCTGAAATTCTTGGATTTTTGAAGACGGAAATAACAGTGTGAACTCACTGGCATTGCACATAAGCAAAGCACAACGACATTGTTGTTTCCACTAGAGTGCTGCTGTGATGTCTCTGATATGACATTGGAAATAAGACTAGGAATGACAGCGTGTTGGGTTTGAAGCCGGTTTTGTCGGGCCCAAGGCCTGCTTCACTTCATTTTTGCAAGACTAAAACCCACACCGACTCACATCTAATTGGATCCCAAAACCCCCGCCGCCCTCACCCCTCCCTGCCCGACTCCAAACCCAATGAGCTTTTTTATTTATATATCCATGGCGGATTGGGGTGTGTCTTGAACAAGAATCAAAACTTGAATTGGACTGTATTAGGTCCATAAAATCAAAATCCTTCCACGGACCCTTTATTCGATAATTTGGACTTAGATTTGCCCCATCCAGACGGGATCGGAGGGGACATCCCTCAACCCCGTCTGTTATACTCAAGGAAAACCAGGAGACAGAATTTGGTGGCTTGCTTCTTGCCAGTAGGAAACCGTGAACTCAGGAATTGCTTATGAGCAGAAGTATCAAGCATGAAAGGTTTCAATCCGTTGAGTTGGTCATTTTGTTAAGTTAACAAAATTTGGAACGATGAAGAGGTGACTAACGAAGGGTGATTTACGCTTCACTTTTTCCTTCAAATTTTTCGATAAGATTGTGAATCTTATGTGAGAAATAAAGAAGTGATAGCTATAGTGATTGATTGGATCATGGGTGATGGTTTACTTCATGGTTGAGTTCTTTGGTTCCATTACAGGATGGTCAACTACGCTAGGAAAAAGAATAAAAGAAGCATCTAACTATTTCATGCACGTTCCATTTGACTTGTTGGGATACAACTCAGTTGGTAGAGTTTTGCTCTTGCAATTGCATCGTTACGATTATGAGTTGGATGTCTAATTTTCTGAACAGTAATGATAGTATCTTCTTGTACTTGAACTAATGACTCACAGTTTCTAAGTAAAGAGTAAGAGGACCGAAACATGCCACTAAAAGACTACTAAGATAAAAATGTTCTATCAAGAACGTGGAGGACGTACAATAGGCATTTGGTCAGATCTAGGATGAATCATACATGGAAACTAGTTGGAGTTGGCTGCTCTCCCAGGTCCTTGATCTAAAATCCCTGGGGAAGAGGACTAAGTTGGCCTTTCCAAACCGTTGGGTGCACCATCTCCCTTTAACCTTTTGAGTGAAAATGCGGCAAAAGGAAAGGAAGGAAAATTCGTGGATCGACCCCATCATCTACACCAAGTAGGAACTACGAGAACACATCAAGGGCGCCTTCGGCATTCAGTAATCACAGGCCTACTATAGGACCCTGTTCAATAAGTTAGTAGCCATCCGTTCTCAAGTTGGGCAAGAAGGATCGAAAAAGGGCAATACTCATTCTTGAAACCATCATTCTTAGGACAAATGCTTGTCTTTACCACAGCTCATTCATTATTCAACTATAAATTTGATGCAGGCAAGTATTTTGTATTGGTCGTAGACGAAGAACTTGAAAGGCTTATAAGCCTTAGGACTTTCTCTTTTAGTAATGTGTTTTTTCAAAATAAAACCATGAGGCTCATATTAAGTCAAAGTGAATAATACTATACACCGACGATCGAAACACAAGAGCACTTCATTTGGTGCCATCTATAGAAATAAAGTCATGTGCTCGTCCCAAGCACTCATCTGGGACAAATGATATAGACGAGTACCCTACAATGGTTGCAGACAAAGTGCATGAGCGATTTCTAAATCCTAAGATTTCATTTTCTTAGTAAATTATTTTTTCAAGATGATCGTAAGATTTTTATAAAGTTCAAATGAACAATACTTCATACAATGGGATATCGATTGAAACGCAAGTCATATCGAAATTTTAACAAAATACTGAATAAAACTTGTAAAAAGAAAAACTGAATAAAATCAGTTAAAAATTCTCAGTTTTATTAGACGAACGGGATCGTGACAAGTGAAAACGACTTTGGTATCATCAACACTCGAGTGGTTGGAATCTCATGATCCCATAATTCGGACACAGGTTTTATGGCAGTTTGGTAAATAAAGGAAGAAGGTAGTCCTCTAGTGAAAGGCAGCCACGTGTCAACTCCTTATCTTCTCCTTCAGATAAGATGGCATCCTTCTCCACAATCACTAGATACTCGCTCCAATCTCCACTGTCTATCGCCTTCTTTTCTTTCAATCCTAGCCGTTAAATCCCCCCCAAAATCCCTCCTCAAATTTCATGTAATCTCTCTGGCTCTCTCTCTCTCTCTCTCTCTCTCTATCTCATCACCACTAACACCTCGAGCATCAACCATCGCCGCTAGAATGGCCGCCGCCCTGCAGCAAACTCCTAACACCTACCGCTCTCGCTCACCGCCGTCCGCTCAGCTCCAATCCAAACCGACGATCAAGCTCTCCCTCTCATCCAACCTCACGCTCCCGAAGCTCAGCATCAAGCGCCTCCCCCGCCGCCGCGGAGGCGGAGCATCCGGCGCCAGAATGGCCGACTCCGCCGCCGGAAGCTACGCCAACGCGCTCGCTGACGTCGCCAAGTCCAACAACACCCTCGACCAAACCTCCGCGGACGTGGAGAAGCTAGAGAAGATCTTCTCCGACGAGCAAGTGCTGGGCTTCTTCACCAACCCCATCGTCGACGAGGAAAACAAGCGAAAAATGGTCGACGAGATCGCGAAAACGTCAAGCCTGCAGCCGCACGTAGCGAACTTCCTCAACATCTTGGTGGACATGAAGCGGATCGATCTAATAAAGGAAATCGTGAAGGAATACGAGTTGGTGTACAACAAACTGACGGAGACGGAGCTGGCGATCGTCACGTCTGTGGTGCAATTGGAGTCGCAGCATCTGTCGCAGATCGCGAAGAAGGTGCAGCAGTTGACGGGGGCGAAGAATGTCAGAATCAAGACGGTGATCGACCCGTCTCTGGTTGCCGGGTTCACGATCCGGTACGGAAACTCAGGGTCGAAATTGATTGACATGAGCGTGAAGAAGCAGCTTGAGGAGATTGCTGCTCAGCTCGATCTTGGGGACATTCAATTAGCTGTATGATTTATCTTGTTTTAATTTTCCTTTTTCCCCCCTCAATTTTTGGCAAGGATATACTTTGATAATTTCCATGTGTAAGCATAGAATTTGGATCGACTTATGATTTTTTTTTTTTTCTTTCTTGAGAATATGTGTCAAAATGTTGTTGTCCAAATATATAATTCGTATATAATGCGGGTATAAGATCATGGGCTTGACTCCTGCTTATTTCTTATCTTATTTTAGGAATAATTACACTGTTGTTCCCTCAAGTATGATATAATTGAAACGTAAACTTTTTGTATATCTAATATTTCTGACTTTTATTTTAGTTCAACAAATGAAAGTCCTCTTTTAATTAAAATTTATCGTAATTTATTGATATTAATAAAGAAATTTAAATAAAAATTTATATTTATCTTTAATTGACTTATTACAAACTTAGTTGTAAATTTTTTAAAAAATTATGACCAAACTACCTCTATAAAGGTAAAAATATAGCTAAGTACATGCATTAGTATGTGAAGATGTATAAAGGCAGTTAGACAGAAAAATATTTATTTGATCTATAATAATTCAGTTATAAATCGATTAGAGCTGAACATGAATTTTTATTTTTATTTTTGCTAATATCAACAAATTTTGATTGACGAATAGATATATTTGTTAAATAGAAACAAATTTTAAGAGTAGTAGATGTAATTGATATCTTTTTAATTCACTTATAATTAATAATTCAATATCTTGAATAATTTAAAATATATATATATATATATATTATAAAAAATAAAAATAAAAAATAGAAGATTGCCTACAAAGCAAATCAATTTATAATTTTAGTATTCTCACCTAATTACATGTATTAAGCGATGCATAATTTTATTTTGTCGCAATAATTATCTTATAAAAATTGTCATTAGTCAGAGTCTGGTGATAAAAAAAAATTATGCATAAAATTATCACTAAAAATAATCATATTCTTTATTTATAAAAGTAAACATATGACAATTTTTTATTCGAATTTGATCAATCTAAGAAGATAAACTATTTAGGTCCAATTTACTTAGAGTGATGAGATTAGGTAGTACATACAACTTTGGAATTAGCGATGGGATTGGATTAAAAGTGAGTATCTTAAATGTACCAATTTTATGTTTATTCCATAATTTGCAGTTGAGATGTGAAGTAATTTGTATTTTCTAAAAATTGGCCCCAACCCTATTCACCTGGCACGATGAGAACTTTCAGTAAAACCCTGAAGTTGGGAAAGCCTGATATGCCTGAAACAACCCACCTACTAATAGATTTAAACAATAAAGTATGAGTTCTAGCAAAAGGGCATTTCTGGGAGAAGAATGGAATTAACAAGGACATAAAAGGCAACATAAAATTTGTCCAAACCAACGGATTTAAAACCTAAAACCACAATCCCCTGGCAGGTTTTAAATCGCCCAATTTCTTGTCTAAAATTTGAAAAGGTTAATAATTCATCATCAATGGTAATTCAAAACCAAAATAAACTAGCTTTTCATTTTCTCTCATTTACTTATGATAGTTTCTAAAAATAAAATTTTTTGTCACGTCAAAAGACTTTGGGCATAATAATTTGTCAATCGAGCAAATATATATCTTCATGTAAAACTAATTTTCGTTCGTGCAATATTATGTTAAACGTGTTGCTTGTAAAGACTACGATTATTTTTCATTAATTTATTTTATTATTATTTAAAGTGGAATTTGTGTAGTATATTATAACTTTTCTTTTTCGTTTTTTTTTGGTGGGATTCTTCGAAATTAAATATTGGAACATGGAAAGATATGTATAAATGAGTAATGAGTGTCCGAAAAGAGGCATAGAAGAGAACAAGTACCAGAAAATGAAGAAAGTTCATTTAATTCCAAGAGACTCGTCAGATTCACTTACTCAGTTTTTCTCTTTACTGATTGATGTCCGTTTGCACGTTATTTCTTCCCTCTCTCTCCTTACCATTAATACACTCCAATTTTTTGTTATTTTAAATTAGTTTTATTTTATTTTATTTTTGATATTATATATCTATATATATATGTATATTTTAGATAGATCAAATGTTATTAAACAAGATACAACGATATTTAAAAAATATAGAGTACGGTACGTGTGGATCCAGTTGATTTTGGGTATAGGAATAAATGAATGATGGGATAAGTTTGAATAAAATGTATGATATAAAAAAAATCAGAATTAGTTATAGATAGTTTACTTTGTTATATTATTTTGGTCGGATAAAATTGATTTTATTGTTTACTTTGCATGATAACTAAAAAACGGGGTAAAATGATCTTTTTACCCCTTTTTATCCGATTGGGTTGTTTGGGATTGATAACTCAACCCACCTTAAGAAGTAGACTGAATTATTCAACATGCACAATAGATAAGTTTGAGCCCGCGTCTGGCGAAGTAAATGAGCGATTAAGAGGGATTAGGCTGCTTATTCGTCCCCAATCCCCCAAAGCTAAATTAAAAAGTTTAGCTTTTACATTTGGAAATATTACAATACAACATAAAATTACAGATACAAATTTGTCAATTAGTTTCAGACTTGCATCAAACACTCAGTCGTATACTAATGAAGCAGCATACATGCATACACATATACAAAAAATTCGAACATCAATAAGTCTGACAAAACTTGCACTAACCACATGACAAGTGGTTGACGCACAATTTACAAAAATATAATTACACTTTTTATGTGATTGATTCAATCATATCAAACTTATTGCAGTAAGAAATTTTTACGCACAGACATATATACATGTAAATATAGGAAGTTTATAGGAGAAATATTCATCAGATTTTGAATTGGAAGCCAATATTATGGGACACAAGGAAACTCGTGACTCTTTGAACAGGCAGCCGTGTTTCATGTGAAGTCCATCAGATGTACTTCCTGCATTAAATCCTCTCCTCTTACCTCTCCCCAACTATGTTTATAAACCGCTTCCATGTCCCAATATTCTCCCCAACCACAATTTCCTTTGCTTTTTACTACTTCGATTTTCCATTTCTCATGTGATTTCGGTCTCACGTTTCTTCACAAAACTCTAACAAGCAATGGGAATTATGAGCAGAACCAGTTCCTTAACCTTCTCAATTATTGTCTTGCTACTGACCTCTACTGAAGGCCTTAGGCCTTATCATTGTAAGCGCCCCAACCATTGTCTTTATTTCTCCCAAGAGTTTGCAATTTTAGTCTTGGAAATATGGGAGTGGCAATTTGTGCTGTGATTTTAAAAATTGTGCACAAATTTGCTAAAATGGTTGGGAAAATGCACGTGACCAACTTAATTTGGTGCACTTTTCCAGTTGTTTTAGCAAATTCAGTCTATTTTGTCCTCAATGTGCGAATTTTTTAAAATTATAGGATAAAATTGTCAAAATGGATATGTATAGAACTAAAATTACGATATTCCCTCGTTTCTCTTTTCTATCTTTTTGTATTTCTATATGCATTATTTTTATATCTATATCCACATATATCTATTTTATTTCTTTTTTATGTATAATTGTTCGAGTTATACTTTTCTTGAAATAAACAGCAATTATGTAACACTTGTGATACAGTTAATATGTGATTTAGATCAAACTTCATGCAATTTGGACTAGAATGTTTCTTTTCCTTGGATATGAACTAATTGCTATTGTTTCCTTCCAGTTGCCCACCATAGCAAAGGCACTCACAAGGGTGAGCAAAGCCATATGCACATTAAGGTATATGTTTACAGATACACTCACCATATCGCACTTATTTTTGACTTACTTTACACTAAGCTTAATTCTTCGTTTTGACATATAATGAGCTATGTCACTTTACATGATGAATTACTTCAACAACTTCTTAATTGCATGTGCTTCCAAATGTTCTGCAAGATTCAAAATTTCCAAATATTAATTATTCATTGCTCCACGCGTATGTCACACGCACACATATGTACATATAAACAGACTTATTTTCAGGAAAATGTAATCTAAATTGTGTGGTGGGCAGGAAGGGGAAATAGGAATGGAGCTATACCCGACGGGGTCAAGCCTGCCGGATTGTTCCCATGCATGTGGTCCTTGCACGCCTTGCCGGAGGGTAATGGTCAGCTTCACAAAGTGCGCAGTTGAGTCCTGCCCAATCGTCTATCGCTGCATGTGCAAAGGAAGATATTACCATGTCCCATCCAATTGACATATCAATATATATACCTTGAAACCAAGAACACCGGATCAATGTTGTTTGATCTTTCTGTTATATGGACAGCTGATGGAGTTGCTGCTTTTTGTTGGGTTAAACTATTAGCAATTGTGGCAGCATGTAGTAATTAGTGTAATAGAGTTGTAGGCAGGTGAAGATTTGCAGAAAAAAGAATTAAGTGATGCAGAGATGTAAATACCAGCTGAGATGGTCCAGTTTTGGTCTTCTACTCCTTTTTTTTATCTTTCTCGGCATTTTGCCAAGTTTAGGCAGCTGAATCATGTCTGTTTTTGTTGCTTAATGACTGCAGTTTCATATTTTACTAGTATTTCACAACCTTATATGCATAAAACAAATGTATAAATATTTTCATGAGTATAAATTGCATACACTTAATGTGCATCTCTAACTCAGAATACAACACTAAATTACAATACAAGATAAAGACAAACTTTCCGACAATGAGAAAGTTGAGGATAGTATTCAACTTTGGTCCACGAAATAGTTGTTTGACAATATATACAATTATATTTCAGGGATTCGTAGAGTAAAAAGTAAGAGTATCAGAAAACCAACATCCGAGGGGTATCATCTACAATTCATTTTCATCCTTTTCAAGTTCAAGGCCCTCTGCTGCCAGAAGCTGGCCTATGATCTTTTTCTTATCTTCTTCAGCTTTTCTCCGCATTAAGTCCCTTTTTCTTAGCACAAGTGTATGTCTCCTTAAAGTGCTATGGAAGTTCTCTATGGAAGCCTTTTTCTCTTTCACCAGTATCTTTCTTTCTTCTTCAGGATCAATCTGAATATCCAATTAGTAAATATACAAAGGTCAGAACATTTCTGCAAGTTCTAAACATTATTATACGGTTACGGGTACTTAGGAAGAAAATGTGAATGGTTGGCTAGAACAACACACAAATATTCTGTAAACATATAAGCTTGCAGAGATTATGACTTTTCAGTTTCCAAGTTCTGACTTTAGGATTGAAGAAAACATAACTTTTTTGAGCCAGAAATTTTTAATGTTGAACAATTGGAATGCAAGAATTCACCCAATAGATTATTACCGATGCTTCCTAGTTTGCAGATTACAGATACTAAGAACCCCAGAACAAAATGAAGGAAAGAAAAGATCAAAATACCACCTTTGAACGAGCAAGGCGACGTGCACGAAGATTCAGTTCACGTTGCTGTTGTTCAGCCCAAGCTGCAATTGCCATATCACCTCTTTGGTCAAATGCTTTTCGCTTCTTCATAAGCCACTCCATCCATGCTTGAGATGCCTGATATAATTCAGGGTAGGGTGCATAGACATGAGAAATAATGGAAAACGAAAAGGATGAACATGGGCCAGCAAAGAAACTCGTCTCCTTAGGGGTTGTGAAAAGAAAGCTTAAAATTCATTCATCTAAGACAAATTTCATCTTACACATTGATGTAATGTCACAAAAGACATAGTAGTTAGTACATTTGATCTTAAGAAAAATGTCATTTCTCACCCCAGCAAAAATATCCTCACATTAAAATACACTTAAGTTGTCACCAGCTTGAAATTTGTTAGACTTTGAGATTTGGAGTACTTTGCATGTCAATACATACTATGTGGAATCTTTTACTTATAAAAAATGTGTAGAAAGGGAAAAATAACAGTGGACAGATGCAGTACCTCCTCACTTTTCACTTTTAAAATGCTATTGGCAACCACCTTTGGGCAGTGGAAACCTTTTACATCTAAACAGGAAATTGCACGAGTACAACTAGTTATGTGACGCATATATCTTTGTCCTTTATTTCGATCGAGTAGTAACATCTGATGGCATAATTTAACCTAGGAAATGAATTTGAAAAAAAAATGCCAACTCGTTGAACGTATAACACTCTTTGTATACTCTTAGTTCAGCATGAATATCATGGCTGCCATTGGACAATTTTTTTATCTTCTAGACAAGTCATATGAAGCTAAGGGCATAGCCCTAGAAAGCTGCTAGGATAGAGAATCAGAGATTACAGCACTCCTAGGATTTATCTCAAGTGAGGGATTTGAATATGTCTGGGTGAAAATAAACAGAGAGAATGAGAACAATTGTCACCTTCATTGGATTCACACGATTGTCAGTGTCATATTGCCTTCGGTTTTCCTCATCAACAAGAAGTTCATATGCAGCCTGAATCTTTATAAATCGAGCTTCAGCTGTTTCACCTTCATCTAAAGCCCCTCTACCATCATAAACTTAACAACATAAAAAGATGTGCATTAGTAATAGAGAAAATAATTTTATGCTGAGCAGGAGATAGTATGATATGCTGAATGTTCAGCAGTCAGCAACAAAAATGGCAGGAAATCAAGTAGTTATAAGGGAACTTTTCCTTTTCATTCAGTTAGCTTCATCATTTAGATGTTACACCTCCTACAGTTCGGAATCAGATCTCTCTAAAGAGATCTTCTCATTGTAGCCTCTTTTGTTTCCTCTAAGGAACTTGTATAAGTTATGCAAACACTTTGAAACCAAGCACAAAGCTTTACGTGATGTTTTACAAGAATAACAAATAAACCATAACATGAACATTAAATTTGGAATTTATACAATGCAGCAAGTTTACAGATAATATTACTCCAAAAACATAGCAGAAGAACAAGATCAAACCTGGAAACTATTTCATCTTTCACCAATTCAAAGTAACAAACACAAAAGTTGCACGATTCAAATAAATCACAATAAAATGGGCCAATTATGGGACAGGAGAAGAATCATAAGTCTGAGAATACAAAATATAATCATACAAAGAGAACAGAACTATATCGTGTTGGCTGCCAATATCTCACGAAGACAGAGCAGCTATTGCATGGACAGCAACCTTGCCTGAACTTGGCATTCAAAGTTCTGCCACATTGACACTTTTGAAAATAAAACCTTATCTTTTGAGTTTCAGTGAAATACTGCAGAGCAAGAGTCAATTGATATCATCATGCTTAGAATAGGTGTATTTCCTTCTATGAATCCCCTTGCCAAGAAGTTATGAACCACATTCATGTTTCTGGTAATCTGAGTAGGCAACAGGTGCACTAGCAACGAAGGAACTAGGTCTGCAAGGGAACTGTCAACTAACTTCCAGTTCAAGTAATCCGGTCTTTGATTTGATCAAGTCAGGTTATTAAAATCACAGCAAGGTCCAGAAACCAACACTTGAATTACAGTCACTAGGAATTTTTCAGTATGATTTTTGAAAGAAAGTTACATCAAGAGCCTCACCATTGGCAGTCATCAGATTTTAATGATTACAAATAGGTTTTGTATTGACTCAGTAGTTATAGTGGCACTGAGAGAAAAAACCGGAATATGACCATTGCCATCAGACTTCTAAGAATCTAAAGACAAACAGCCAACTGTGCTCTCCGATATCTAACTTGATTCACCTACATGGAACTCATCATGAGCTATATCAATGGTTTTCAGTTACAACATGCTTCTCCTTGCCTATTTTATCGACTTGAAGCTCAAACCAGTGGTTCTACTCCATCCAAATACTGATACCGTATGATTTGAAGGCTAGGAACAAGGCTGTTGAGCATGCAGTCTTGTCGCATAAAGAGGAAATGGATTAGGAGAGGGGTCAATGAGTGCATATATGACAGCCAAGGTCTACACTGCTCCCCTGGACTGGGCCCTTCCACGCCTGAACACTTTTCGAACCAACACACACAATTCACGTGTAAGCACATGGATTCACATTCCTAACTTGAGTATGTGAAAATTGTTTGCATGTTTTCATACTGAAATACAATCAATAATAATATGTATATATATGGAGAAGGTTTATTAGATATAGGCTACAAAAGAGTAGGGACGAACCATCCGGATGATAGAACTTAGCCAAGCGTCTGTAAGCTACTTTAATTTGCTCTTCATCTGCATCCCTTTCTAATTCTGCAAGTGAAGAGTTGCAGATGCTGTACGTTAGTCATGACACTGAAAGAGAATTAAATAATAGCCACAAAAGTGACAAAAAGATAAAGAATTTAATTCAAAGATGCATCGCAAACAAGAATGCTCAGGAAACAAAAAAATGATAAAAATCTTAACTGCCTAAAAGTAATAGTTTCAACCAAAAGTCAGCATTAGACGTTTACCAGCACGAGGAGGCGGAGGGGGAGGGGAGCATAGATAATATGGCTATATTTCTGCAGTGAAGAACTTATCAAAAGACACAAAAGGTCGCAAAAGCAAATACCAAAGGAAGACAAGTTAAAAACAGGTGAACTCCAACCCTTCCTACTTGCTTCTACATATTTGACCGGAAAAAAAGCAATTATAATTCAAATCCCAAACAATCAACTCTGACTGTCCTGAATTTTTACTATTTTGATACTCCAATGAAATTGTTAACCAAATCTTTTCTGTTTTCAAACTACAATAGCTTAAGCATCTTACTTTGCATGACTGATGATAATAGAAACATTCAGCAAAAATCATAGGTTTTACTCATCAGATGCCAGTGGCCCCACAAATCTAGACTGGACCCATGAGAGCTAAATGAAGGCCTACTCGTTTATGGGCCACACAGTTTGACCTATCCAACTGACAGTTCAACAGAAAAAGTAAAACAATATGACTAGTTGAGAATTGCTAAATAATAAAGCAAGAAATCGTTATCATTAATGCTGTCTACTTCCACGCTGTAAAACAAAATTACAGTAAAGGGTCCTCTGTGTCTCTGTCTCTCTATGTTCATGTGTCTATCTATGTGTTTGTGTGTATGCATGATTGTCTGTATAAAAGGATTTACATTTGGTGACAGTTATCATGAATGTGTCCACAGAATATCTTGTGGAAAGGATAAGCACAGGCAATAAAAGAAACAACAGTGGCTCATGATTGTAAGAACCACATTCGAATGGCTGAACTTAATGGAGTTCCTAGTAAGAAAATCTGGAATTGGATAATCCACACAGTTATAATCATTTTTACCTTTTGAAATTTCCAAAACCCACAGACCTGGAACTGGCAAATAAGTTTAGTATTCAACTGGCCTTAACTAGTTTATACATTAGCAATTTAAGACTTAATTTTAGAGAGGACTCCAAGTCCCTATTCGAACTGGCCAAGAGGCTGATATACGCCAGTCTGAAATCAGAGCTCATTTGTGGTAAAGCAATGTCTCATTGCAAGACAATAAACCATCATACTTTCTCCCCAGAATCTGATTACGATGTCTCATTGCAAGACAATAAACCATCATTACGATGTTAAACAGAATCTGGAGTGTCCCCAAATCTTGCTGAAAGTTTCCAAATAAACTGCCCCAGTTGATGTTTCGCCAAACTAAGGCTAGAAGGAAAGCATACAGAGCAGGAAAAATGCAAGCACTGTGCTTGCATGTCTACTTCCACACCCACCATATTGATGTAGTAAGTTGTTTGAGTTCATCTTTGCTCCAAAATGACAGGCTTTGCCCTTCCACTTTTAACTCACTACTAGTTCAACATAATACCAATTCTAATTCTTTTTTTTTCTTAAACAACATCCTATAACTATATTGGTTAGGGAAAACAGAAATAGTTTTAAAACATAATTCCTAAAAGCCGCTGCAGAAAAATAATTCCAAGTCAACAATTCCCCGCCAACAGTCACTCATACTAGCAAAAATACGGGAAGAAAAGATTATCAAAAACAGTAAAAAGCCAAAAAATGATTACCTAGAGTTTCATACGGAGATTTGGAGTCGGTCCAATTAGAAGCCCGGGTAGCAACCATTCTCCTCTGCCGATTCAACCTCCCCCGCGGTCCGTGTTCTCCCAATCCACCGAACCAAACAGCATAAACCGAGGACGACGGCGACGGAGGTCTAACACTACTCTTAGGATTTTCAACCGAGTAAACTTTAACCACCGATCTGTAGCAACACGCCGTGGAAGACAATACGGCATGCGGCCTACATATCGCCCTCAAATTGCTCATCGTCCTCAGTTAGGAACAGCTGAGCGCGTCGAATTCTCTCTTTCCCACGGAATTCTTGAATGAACTGAGATGAGTGAAGAGTTGAGGAAGAGAACCGTGAATGGAAATTGATCTGAATCTTTGGAGTTTGGTTCGTAGAACTGAATCTTTGTGGATTCTTCTCTACTCTGTTTTCCTTTTTTTATATTTTTTCGCCTTCAAATTATATGTGGATCATTTCGCTCCAAAATTAGTTGACAGTTGGAGTGCGGAATTAGCTCTTCCTGAATTGACGTTTTTGCCCCCTCTCTTTTCTTCTCGTACGGTCCAACTTAACGTAATTGCTATTTACACCCAATGCCAATCATTGCATCAATAGCTTCAATCCTAATCACACTACTTCTCACAAATTTTATTTATTTTGAAGCCCAACATGTCACATTTTTTTTTTAGATTTAAAGAAGTGGGATTCATTTCGATTAACTCAATAAAAAGTTTAGTTAATTAAAATTTTGATATACTGACTTGACGTATCAAATACTGCAAACACTCGCGATGAATTTGAACCAGACAAGTTCTTTAAATATTTCGTCTAAAATCTGATTCAAAATGATTGAAGAATTTTAAAACCAAGTTGGATATATATTTTCTTGATTCATTCTTTGAAAACTTATCAGCATCATATCTTTATTCAAGAATATATTAATTTAGAGCAAATTAAATTTGAACAGATGGAATGCAATTCCAGTAATCTACAAGTGATTAAGTAAAATATTGTACGTGGATTGATGATTATTTTGTAGTAAAGACATAAAGCTTTTCAACATTATTATTATGAAATATATGTCTATATATCCTTGTAAATTTATGGTGCACTATTATTATTAATAGTAAAAACCAACACCAAATCACCCGAAAAAATATTAAATCAGATGAGTAATGCTTCCTCTGCTAGCAAATGCTCAAACTGATTCTGTTGATGCCGGCACGAGTTCTGTATTGATTGCCGATGAGAATTAAGTTTGTGTGGCTTATTATGAGTCTAAAGCCCCATCTTCATAACGAAGGTTTGTTCGGGACAAGATTGTATAGCTACAAAGTTAGAGGCAGATAATACCTCGCACCACAAGGGCTGATCGCATCACACATTGCATCAGTACAAGAATCCAGTACATCTCCTACCATGCAAGGCATTCAACAAGACAAGAGCCAATTCCTTCTCAACCCATCATTTTCCCACTCAATTTGCATCTGATGATACTTAGCCGCAACCACCTCAGGCACTACCAAGCTCCTGCACAACGGGCACGTAGGCCGGCACCTTTGCAGCCATTTCTCCAGGCAATGCCTATGAAACACATGCTTGCAGTCCACCAGCTCCCTGCCCACATCCCCTTCTGCAAACTCCGACAAACAAATGCTGCAAAACTCGACCAGCTCCGGCTCAGCCCTTTTTTGGTAACTAAACGTCGAGCTTTTCTTGTTGATCATCGACGTGTACTTGTAGGTTGAGCTTAGATGCCTGTAGTTCTTCCATAAAACACAAATCGCTAACACGGTTAACCGGAGCAGTTGAGGAAAAACAGCAAGAATTTTATGAACGGAGCAAGAAAAGAGCTTTGCTAGAGGTCTCATTTAATTTGAGCTACGCTTTGCGTTTGGACAAGGGAGTTTTTGGGAGGTTGAGTGTTGAGAACATATTGTTTAATAAGATCCCACCAACCCTCTTGATATGATTTGTGTTGAAATAAGTGTGTTTTTTGAGGTAGTTTTGTATATAGACCATTTGGCCTTGCAAGAAAAGTTGTTGAGTTTTTCCAATTTAACAAGTTTTAGTAATCTGTGTTGTCGCATGCAGCTTAATGCAAGAAACGAATTACTAAAGTAGGTACAACTATATATTTCTACCTACCTCGTCAAGAATTCTAAAATGTTCAGAGTGGATTCAATTTTCAAATGTGTTCATTTCCTATCTTTTTTCCCCTTCTTTTGTTTTTTTCTTTATTTTTTACAAGGGGCGATTGAATTATTCAAGTAGCTCCGAACTATATCAATTTTCCTAGATTCAAGTCACGATTTTGCGAGTAGAGTGATGGGTCTACTTCTTATCCTTGATCTGGATGGTAGATTGTGCTGCAGTACAAACTATTAGGGATTTTGAGGTTGTTCTCAACTAGAATTTTTTAATAATTAAGTCAACTCGCTTCGAAGTAAAATGAGGTTATATAGCTAGACCTCATAGTCATAAATACATATATGTCTTATGAGAATAATGTCACGTACACTGATGCAGCATATAAAAATATGGAATCCCTTTAAAAAAAATACTTGCATTTTCGCTAGTATTGAAATTCAGAAGCCTAATGAAAATACACAAGTAATTAAGCAAAATGGTTCCTTCACATTTGAGTTTGGAGTGAACTCCATTCCACCCAATTACATTTAACTAAGCAAATAATTCTTCGGACCAAATTTATGTTTGTAGTTGTTCAAATGCAACAACCTCAACCTCAATCTCAACCTAATTGGGGTTTTGGTAATGAAAATTATCACAGGTTAATTTCCATTATACTTGATTGTTAATTGATGATGTTGCATGTTGGGATCCATTGCCATGCACTTAATAATATATTACAATATTAAAAAATAAAATTTGTTTGGATCTAGATGGATTATTTTTGTGTTTTTAATTAAGATTTTGGTTCCTAATTATAAGATAATACATTCGTCAATGTAAGCCGGGTTAATTCTTTGCCAACCTTCATTGTTGATAGAAAACTGGATTTGCACTATTCTGGACGCAATCGGAATATTTGATTTGACTTCACTCGTTACTTAATTTAAGGATAAATTACAATAGATTCTTCTAATATTTTTTATAATTATAAATATTTTTTTATATTTAAAAAATTAATGATTGTCTAACAAGTATCGCATCCCTTTGTAATTTATTAGACGATCGTTAATTTCACGGGCTTTTATATATAATTTTTTAAATAATAAGTGAGTATTTGTAATTATGACATATATCATAAGAGCCCGTTGTAAATTTTTCTTATTTTACACAAGAAAAAACAAATATATATATATATATTGAAAATGATCATAGTTTTTTAAATATATCATGTTATGTTCCGTAATCATTAAAATTTAACAAATGAGTGAAGTAGATATTTCCTTAATGAGGGTGAAATTGGATATATTCACTTTACTATAATCTACCAATAATTAGAAAAAATAAAAAATTGTATGTTAGTTCATACCGGTAAAAGTATTAAAATATGTATACCGCAAGAATGGGGCTCCTTTTAATAAAAATTAGTGTGTGCGTATATTAAATAATATTTTATATTTTAAAATATTAGTTGTTATGACATTGTCTTTGTGCGTTTATAATTAATAATTATTTATAGTTTAAATATATTATAAATAAAAATAAAATATATAAATCAACAAATTATATTTTAAAAATAAATAAATTAAATAAAATAAAATAATTTAGCTATATTATTAACAAAAAAAATTAGAATCATTGTTTTACAAATTGTCGTTTGTGAGTAAAAGTGTCATATTAGTATAGATAGATAGTATAAATATATAGACAAAAGAAGAATTTGATTAGAAGTGGTTGGAAATACAAAAGAATATTTTTCGTAATTTAAGAAATTGATGTCTCACTGTAAGTAACCGCTATTTCTGAGTGAAAATGAGCTTTTCTTTTTTTTTTAATATATAGTATAGATATTACGAAAAAAAGTATACATTATATTTCTAAAATAATAAAAAAAAAGAACAAAAAGAAAGAAATCAACAACAAAAAAAAAAAATCAACTTAAGAGTATTATCGGCGTAACAATAAAATTGATGTTGGGGTGTTATAACTGCCGTTTGTAAGTGAAAAAGGCGTTTTCTTTTTATATAGTATAGATTAGATAAGGGTAAGTTATAATTACCTCATTTGAAGTTTAGTATAATTATGAATACATCCTTATTGTTTGAAAAATTGTAAATATATTCCTTAAAAAATAAAAAATAATTATGTAAGCCCAAATGGTGAAGTGGACATTAATGGAGGCTAACGGAAATGAGCTCGTTGTTAGACGGACATTAAATTAGGAGAATATTTATAATTTTTCAAACAACAAAAATGTATTTATAATTATGTCAAATCTAAAAAAAATAATTGTAATCTATCTAAAAATAAAGATAATATTGGCCTGCACTGATGCTTATAGTTGAATTGCAATTGGCTCTCAGTATATAATAACCAATTATTGACAGAATAGCAATACTACAAATCTTGATAAATAAAAAATATTCTAAAACTATATTGAAGAAGAACATTAAATATTGCTTGCGTGCTCTTAAATGTTAACTTTGAAAGAGGAGTCTATCTAAACAAGAAACTCAGACTTCAGTTGTAATTAATTTCTCATTCTTCCAAGATTGATTGGAGAAATTAATCATACCAAAATCTTCTACATCACATTTTAAATTCCATTAAGATCCAACATTTTGATCCTAATGAGTGTAGAGGCAAGAAAGATTGTATCTAATTATAAATGGGTGAATAACAATTTATCCCCCTGTGATATTGAAAATGAACATATTACCCCCCTATAAAAAAATATAGCAATTTACTCTCTATACTTTTTAAAATAAAGCAATTTATCTCCTTATACAGGGAGGTAAATTGCTAAATTTTAAAAAACATAGGGAGGAAAATTGTTGTATTTTAAAAAATATAGGGAGATAAATTGCTATTTGCTTATTTGCGATATCACGAGAAGGTTGCTTACATTTTTTTCGATTATAAATGTATAGAAATAATAAAACCAGTTTCCATAGATTTGGGGCATTAACAGTTATGGTCATGTTAATAACTGGCTGCGTTGTAATAAAAAGACGTGAATCTTCATTTTTTCATGCAAATATATTTTATATCAAGACAAGAAATGAAGAATTCATCCTCTGTCCTTACAAATTCAAATGGGATAAAAAGAGGACTAATAATAAAATTTTGCTCATCCAAACGTTAATATTTTTGTTTTTCAATTGTCACCTTTTTTATTTTTTTAACTCCGACCTTACATATTTTTATCCTCTCATAACTGTTTATTTTTCTCTACTATTTGTTTTAACTAATATATATTTTATTATAATTTCTCGTCATTTGTAAATATTAAAGACACAATAAAAACTCTATAAACGATAATTAATTATTTTATAATATCATGCACACCTACTGATTATGCCACGTGCCCTTAATAAAAATTAAGCATGAAAAAATGAATCAAATTTTTCGGTACTTTATTGAAATCAATCGATAAAAATTTGTTCGAGCCGGTCTGTTAAATTTAATAAATCAAACTTGAACAATTTTTTTGTTCGATAGACTTTCGAACTCAATAAATTAATATAAAAATAATAAAATATACTTAATAATATTAAGTTATTCGAGTTTGATTTATGTTTGATCTAATTAAAATTAATTTTACTAAAAATAATAGTAGGTACCAGGATCATAATATTAGTTGTTTAAAGGGATAATTTTGCAAAAACAAATAAATGCCCGTGAAAGGACTTCCCGCTTCTCCCGTGACCGAGTCGCCTGATTTTCCTCTTCTTGTCAACATAGCAGCCCCAAAAATCTCGACCCTGCGCCTGTGGTTTCAATTCCAAGTCTTCATTTTCTTTAATCCCGAAACCCCACATTTAATACATTAAATTCTTTCCTCTTTTCACAGCAAAGGTTTCACCGTTTGCAGTATATAGCAGTGAGAGTAGACGGTTAATCCTACACGTTTCTTCTGAGTTGAAGCTCTGGCAGATCTGTGAGTTATTCCTTTTACCTTATTCTTTTCATCCCATTTTCTTGTTGTGTCTTTTGATGATATTGTTGTTTCTATGAATCAATTGACAGTGGTGGGTGGTGGGGTTTTGTCTGTTTTTCCCCGTCTTGTGTTGTGGTTTAGTTCTTAGGCGTATGTGTTTTTATGTTTCAATGTTTGCTGATTTGGATTTCTGTTTCTCTTTATTCAGTTCTTCTTTTAGCATGTCGATTACTTGGATGATGTGATATGTTTGGTACTCTGGTCTAGTTAAATTCTGATTTTTTTTTCTTCATCGTGTTGGATTATTGTCACCTATTTTAGTTCGCCTTTGGCTGTTTTAGGGTTTTACGTCAATAAATCTGCTTTTTGTTTGCGGGTTAAGCAATTTTTACTCCACCTGTACAGTCATTTCATACTCCAGTGGACAGTGCTCTGATGCTGGCGTCCATGACAATAATGCTGCAGTGTCAGGGGTTGATACTTTTCATATGAATAGGCTCATAAAGGTGATCTAGAGTCCCTTGAAGGACCTCTTTTTTTATGTAAAAATGGCATCTTTATATGATTATTTTTAGCTAGTTGGATCTTCTTTTTTGTAGAAGCACTAGTCATATCGTTGTGTTAGTATTTACCATATGTGAATCCTTGGGAGTGCATGTGTTTCTTGCATTATGGAGTTTAATGAATTTTTCGAGATTCTGGACTATTTCGACATGTGAAGATGGAAATAGTGAGATGTGCATGTTGAAATTTTGTCCCTTTTATTCGGGATGAACTAAAGCATTTTTAATAGCTGCAAGATATCTAAGCTGTTTTGATAAGTTATCATCCCTCTCCTGAAACTTCAGTTAGGATCTTTCAGTGTGTTCATTAACTGTTGAGATCGTGCACTCTGCTCCATAAGAATGATATAGTGTGATTTCTGGAGTGGATAAAGTTCTTGGATCATTGAGAGGGAAGGCTCTGATAGGAAAAAACCAGGATGATTCCTTCTGGTTCTCCGGAAGGGGGTGACCCATCACTTCCTCAGAAAGAAACTAAGGACGTTGCGCAATCAACAGATGCGAATGATCCAGCTGTTCCAGGACTAAAGGAAGCTATGCCTGATATTCAAATGGGGGAGCAGAAAAAGGTAAATACTGTTGAGAAAGAAATTTTGAAATCTCCAACTGAGATAAGTGCGGTAGATATGCAATATATGCCTGATGTTCAGAAATATGAGCAGGAAAAGGGGAACCCATCTGAGGAAAGGAAATTGGATACTGCACCTGCAAAAGAGCTGGAGGAAGAGAAAGTTGATGTTCAGAGAAAAGAGCAATCTGAATCACTGACGGCAATGAAATCAATGGACATCAAAGAAGAAAGTGAAGAAATTAAGAGCAAAAGAAGATCAGATGACATGGAGGGAATGAGTGATGATGCAGATTCAGGAGTGACTAAAAAGAATCTGGAGGAAGTTTCTCATGAGGAGGAAGAGGAACCTGTCTTTGATGGTACTGAGGTCCCAGGAATGGAATCTAACAGGAGCTTCTCTTCACAACCCTTGAACAATGACTCAGAAGGGCAGGGATCTGCTTGGCCTGAAAAAGCGGTGGCTCTTAAAAACTTTGTAAGACAAAAGAGTTTAGTTGCCGTGTCTACTGTTCTCCGTCGCCTTTCTGGGAAAAGTGATGATGGACAAGATGTTCCAGATGAAGCACAAGAAGTCTCAAAGAATTCTGCAGAGAGATCTGGCTGGAACCCTCTTTCCCTTATTGGGATTTCACATGATGGTGGTGGAGAAAACAAATCTGAACAAGAGGACTCAGTAGAAGACTTAACACAACCTATTTCCATGAGAGGACGAATTATCTTGTATACAAGGTTAGGATGCCAGGAATGCAAGGAGGCAAGAAGATATCTGCACAGGAAAAGACTCAGATATATTGAAATTAACATTGATATCTATCCTACCAGAAAGCTAGAGCTAGAGAAGATTGCTGGATCTTCTACTGTTCCTAAAGTTTTTTTTAATGAGGTCCTTATTGGTGGTTTGGATGAGATGAAAATTTTAGAGGAGTCTGGTAAAGTTGGAGACAAGATTGAATATGTTGTCAGTGAAACACCAGCATATGAAGCTCCTTTACCACCACTTTCTGGTGAAGATGACCCGTCAAGTACTGGAACTATTGATGAGCTAGCTCTTATTGCTCGGAAAATGAAAGGATCTATTACTATAAAGGATCGGTTTTACAAAATGCGCAGGTTTACTAACTGTTTTCTAGGTTCAGAAGCTGTGGATTTCTTGTCAGAAGATCAATACTTGGAGCGGGAAGAGGTTAGTTGCTTCTTTGTTTCGCATTCAGGTTAAATATAGTATTCTTTCTCAATGATGCAGGTTTATTTTTGCATCTTTCGCTTGTATTTTCCCATTCTTCAAGTTGAGCCACAGTCCACATGGCATAAAAACGTATCATAATACTCAATTTTACAATTTATCTCTCTTTCTGTTCAGTACTTATATACTAGTGCATTTGGAAGTTCTTTTTCCTGAAACTAACAATACATGAAGCTGAATGATATGCTGTAATGCTGGTAATGGAACTTGAAAGCATGCGCAGTTGTGATTTCATTTTCTGTGGTTTTAGATTTTCGGGGTTCTAATTGTGGTCATTCAACAGTGTCAGTATGTCATACATTACTTGCCAACAAAACTGCCTTGCTTTCTTCTTATCTTTTTTCCCTCATTTTGTACTTCTTTTCATATCCAAAACTTCAGGTTACAAATGTATGTTACATTTTTCTCTAGTTTCTAAATAATAATTTAAGTACACATGTTGATTGTGCCAAAGTAACTAGTACCCTAAAAGATTTAAGGCTTCTTGGCTGAATTAACTGGCCTCTACATTCAAGATGAGGGAGTGAGATTGGGATCAAAAGAAAACTGCTGTGCTACTTGTTTACCATTCTTTTTTCAGTAATTACTTAAATATAAGTAATCCTTCCGTCTTTCTTTTGACTCTTTTTATTGGTTTAGGCTGTTGAATTTGGTCGAAAGCTTGCAAACGAACTCTTCTTCCAGCATGTTGAGTAAGTTTATGATATTCTTTGTCACCTTTTTTATTGATTAGATGTTTTCTTTACTTAAATCTCACAATGTGATCTCTCTCCATGTTATTTTTGTTGAAATAATACTTATGGTGTCTCAGCTCTTATAACTAGTTGCTTAATTTCTTCCTGAGAAGATCTATTTTGTAATATTACTTCAGGGACAACATATTTGAGGATGGAAATCACTTGTATCGTTTTCTGGATGATGATCCTTTCATCTCTCGATGTCAAAACATTCCAAGAGGCATTAGTGAAGTGAAACCAAAGCCAATTACAGAAATTTCATCAAGGCTTAGATTGTTGCTTTCTGCAATATTAGAAGCTTATGCTTCTGAAGATGGAAAGCATGTCGATTACAGAAGCATTCATGGGAGCGAAGAGTTTGCAAGGTTTTGTTAACAATTTCAAAAAAATTTCTGTGACAAATAACAGGGAGCTTTTTTTTCTTTTTCTCTCTCTTATTTTTCTTTCGGTCTGGAGAAGGGGTGGTGGCGGTGGTGTAGTAGATAGAGAGTAGATGGGAGGGAGAAAGATTCCATGTCTGCAGTGAGTAGCAATTATCTAATGAATTAGGTTGGGCTTTAACTATTGTATTCATTTCTAGGTACTTGAGGATAGTTGAGGAGCTTCAGCGAGTAAAGTTATTTGATATGTCTAGAGAGGAGAAGCTGTCATTCTTCATTAATCTCTACAATATGATGGCCATTCATGCGATACTGATCTGGGGACATCCATCCGGAGCACTGGAGAGGAGGAAACTGTTCGGAGACTTCAAATATGTTATTGGAGGGTCAACCTATTCACTTTCAGCCATTTACAATGGCATTTTGAGGGGCAACCAAAGACCACCATACAATCTCATTAAACCATTTGGAGCGAAAGATAGGCGGTTAAAGGTAATTGCTAACCAACATGCTGTGTTATTGGTAATTATGTTTTTTCCCCTTTTTAAATTGAAACTTATTCGTTGAATGTTAGTAGGCTTCATGATAGCACCCTTGAAGCCTCCAGACAAGAATCATTTGGCTGTATTATAAATGCAATTGCCTATTCTACAATAGAGTTTGATACTGATAATTGACAATTATGAATTATGTTCAGGAAGGAAAACAAACGCTGTTTGGTTTTGATTTCCTAGGGTTATCTCATTCCAAATACAAAGCCACAACGCTTACACCTGCATATAATAGAAACTAATCATTGTGTCTCTGTATTTCTCAATACAGACAGACTCCTACTTATATATATGTGTTTTCCAACTACTAGGAATTTTTATGATCTCTCTGTATATTCAACTCATCATATCAATAAAAAGTATATTTATTTACAGATTCCAATCATTATATTATATAAAGCACATATAACTATGTAAAAGTTTGAACTGATATTACTAACCAGTTACAAAGAAAGACAACTATAATAGAAAGTGTCTCCCTCAGAAAGAAAAAAAGAAAACAATACTTTTATTTTCCACACATTACCAATATATTTCCTGGACCTTTTTGTAAAGCACTTCCACTAAAACATTCCAATCTAAAACCAAAGCCAACACTCAGCTTTTTAAGAAGTCTAATAATGGACCGACTATGCCTTTTTCAGCTGAAGTACTTGTGTTCATCGACAAATTTGTTTCTCTTTAATGATATATGGAAGAAGCAGTGATCGATGATTTGAATTGGTGAAAGAATAATTTATGATCTTTTGATAACGTGAAATCCATGCAAGTCCAAGATTCTATGGTTCGTGTTTGACAATTTCAGACAATACCTTTAGTGATATGCATTTTGTAATATTATTGAAACATGATGTTGTGTACCTGATCTGCAGAACAAAGGTTCAGATTATGAAATGTGGATTGTGGTGAAAGCAGAAAATATTACATGTATTTATGAATTTCTGTATAAAACTAAAACAATTTTGATAAATAATTTACATTACCCTGTCCATCTTTGAGCTCGTGGGTGCTGAATGCTGACTAATTTGAAGCTGGAAACATTGTTTAAAATCCTTGAAAAATATTCGTTACTGTATAGCTCCAGCAACTGGCCATCAATTGTTTAAGTAACACTTGATAGGTACTCCATTTCCAGTTTGATTTAGCTGAAGCTACATGATTAAAGAAGTGATTAATCTCTTATTGGTTCCACTTGTATATTTGTCAGTTTTTCTGATTTCTACAAATTTTATTTGGCAAATACTAGTAGGTTATCTAGATTTTGCCTTTTTGGGCTTTAACTCTGCATGCATTTTGTTTCACAATTGGTAAGCATCCTCAGTAGTGAGCAAGAAAGTTGATTCTTTTCCTTTTTGTGAACATTTTTAGTACTATATCTATTTTCTTTTAGTTTACTTCAGATTTCAGAACTGTTTCATAGATCTACCTCTTTTGGGTTTTAGTGGTGTTTTTTCCTAATTCCTGGGTCTTGACCCCTGCCCCTATCCCATATCAGGTTGCTCTTCCTCATACGGAGCCTCTTGTTCATTTTGCACTCGTTAGTGGTACCCGATCTGGGCCTGCCCTTCGATGCTACTCACCAGGAAACATTGATAGAGAGTTGACGGATGCTGCTTGTAATTTTCTCAGAACTGGAGGACTACATGCTGATTTGACTACCAATGTCGTATATGTCAGTAAAATACTAAGTTGGTGAGTTTTTGCCAACAATTTTTTTGTGTTGAGTCCCTCCTTTTCAGTGCCATACCATGTGTAAGGAGCCTCTGTCATTGACCTGCAAAACCTTTTCAACTGTGATGCATATAGTGGTCTCGTGTCTGCATGTTTAAATGAACTAAAGGATTACATGTCATCATCATCTTTAGTATCACGTTTTATGTTTACTTTCACTTTTACCCAGCTATGCTTTTGTGATGTGAGATTCTAAAATGCATAATTGGAGAGTACGTGCAGTCATCCTTGCGCAGGCTGTGCTAATCTTTTCCGTGTCCTTCCAATTTTATCGGGTGTCCACGAAGAGACGGAGAGTACATGGAGTCGATCTTAACCTTTTTCACTAAAGCTATTGAATGCATCAATTTTCAGGTATAGCGTAGATTTTGGCAAGAATGAGGTTGAAGTTCTGAGGCATGCTGCAAACTACCTGGATCCTGCTGATTCTCAAGCATTTCTTGAATTGCTTTCAAATTCTCAGTTCAAAGTGATATATCAGCCATATGACTGGGGATTAAACAACTAGCACCAGTTGCAGCTCTTCCCTTTTCATCACACACATCGCTGTGTATGCTTGGAACTCAGACCCTAAAACTAGTACCATCTATTCTTAGAAAACTCTCACAACCATGCTTATGTCTGGCATTGCTTAATCCAAATTGCAACTATTTCTGGCTCTCTATTTTTTTCTTCTCTTTAGGTTTACTTGACTTCAAGCCAGCTCATCATAAGCCATCGGCTATGTCGTTTGATTTATTACAAATAAGGATATCATAAAGTGAAGTGATGACATTGTCAATAGGCTATTGCAATTAGTAATATGTATAATACACTTTTCATGTAATTAATTATATTATACGTGCGCTATATAATTGATTTGAATTTCATTCACATATTCCCTTTCTATAACCTTCAACCATTGCTTGCCTACTCCAATTTTAGTCAAAATTCTATAAAAAAATCAAAATTTGTTCAAGTAAAACTAAAAAGAAAAAGAAAGAATTTTGATGAAGACTGTGCATCGATGTTTGTACCCAAAGTAAAATCTGTTTTTCAATTTCAAAGAGTAGGGGAATGGGGAGTGGGAGTTCTCGAAGTACGTACAAACTGCAAATGCAGAAGTAGCCCAATCATGGGGGTTGCGGATTCACAACGGACAGCAACTACTAGGCGTACGTAGCTGTACTGCACCATCACCATGCAATCACTGCGTTATCTACATACATACTTGTATATCTGTACGCACAGAGACAGAGAGACTTATATCCGATGCGTTTCCTCGGGAGTTGTTTCAGATATTTATTGATCCTCTGCCGCTGCCCTCATTGCTCCACACGTACACAACCCGCTTCATCATCCCTCCTAACCTTCCATTACTTTAGTTCACCAAAACTTCACTCCATTTATTTGGCTCTTATTAAAAAATTCAAAACTATTACTTATATAAATTGAGCCGAATCAAATATATTATCATTATAATTTATTAAAAAAAATTTAACGAACCTAAAAAATATATTTAAACTTGATTTCATTAATTATTAAATTGAATGCGAACAAACTCTATTGGATACGAATACGAGCCAAACTTATTATATTTAACGTAAATTACAATAAATTCTTCTAAACTTTATCATAATTATAATTATTTTTTTATTATTTAAAAAATTACAAATACTCCATTGGTATTAATAACCGTTTAACAAATACCCGTCGTGACAATCCATTATAAGAAAATTTGTTAAACGGCTGTTAATTTCAAGAGGTAATTGTATTGTTTTTTCAAACAATAAAAAGATATTTATGATACGACAAACTCTAAGAAAGTCCATAATAATTTACCCTTATTGCTATGATATATTTTATAGGTTTACAGAACGAAAATATGTCCGCAAACTTAATTTATCATATTCAACTAAATAAGTTCAAATGAAATTTTACCAATCAAAATAGAATTGTAGTATTGAATAATTTGATATATTTTTCAGTATATAGAATTCAATACAATAATCTCCGTCGTGCCTTAGTTCTAACATAGTTGTTTTACCCTTGTAATGCACCTGTAAATATACAAATTTGGATGAGATTTTCTTTTCAGTAAAAATCAATAATCATTACATGATAAATTTCAAACATAGACAATCAATATACTTTAATTATCAATGTCAAATAAGTATAATTAATCAACAATTATTATTAATTAAAGTAAACCAGTACCCACACATTAGTAAGTCTCAAAACCCACGATTTCTTGATAATAAAATATTAATTTTGCCAATTAAATTAAATCTCATTTTACAATGGGATGTTATCCCTGTTTGTTTGAGCTGTCCAGCAGAAATAGAATTTTGAATAAATAGTCGTAATTTATTGAGAATATAAATAAATGGGTTGGTGCAGGTGGATTCAGTTCTTGAATTCAATTAATTTATGTGAATGCTTCCAAACAGGTCATTATTGTTGTCATTTTCTTTCCCTCTACCATAATTATTTATTTCCATCCCCAATTATATTATATTATTTATGAATGTGTATGCTGTAGAGAATTTATTTATTTATTTCCACTCTATGTATTCTCATACTTACATATTAACTTTATTTGGAGCGAATTAAACTCTTTCTAATAAGTGTTACAACTCATCTGGACCAATCATTTGTTGCCTTTTTAAGATTATGACTAAATTGCTCTTAATTTTAATCAAAAGAATTTAAGAATGCCCATTATTTCATTACATAAATCCTATCATTTCACAACACAATTTCCACCCATCAAAAACATATTTACAACTTTTACTTGAATAAAAACAAATAAATTTTTAGGGTGAATTATATCGAGCTTTCTTGAGATTTTTGATATACTTACAAATATCCCATCAGTATTAGAAATTATTGATACCTTCTGATATGTGACATAATTATGTAACCCTTGGACAGTAAGGTGGAAATGTCAACTTTTTATTCTTACTAAAATTTTAATTTTTAAAAGAAAAAATATAAATCTATATAAAAAAATTGATGCTAAACGAATATTACTATAAAAATATATAAAAATCTACTTTTGGACAATGTTATTAAAAAATATATAAAATTATAATTCAGAGTCTAAAAAGAACAATTTATATAAAATTTGGAAGAAAAATCTAACAAAAGCTAATAAAATATGTCAATAATGAGATATTTGTAATTATATCAAATCTTCAGAGAATTTGATGTAATATACCCTAAATTTTTATTCTATATATCTCTACTATACTTTAATGTCTATTTGGAAAATTACCTTTAGATCTTGAAATCCATCACCTTATCATGTTTAAAATAGATGATATATTCATTGCCCGTATCCTTGACCCGGATCCGTATCCGAATTTACTCAAATCCCCTGATATCATATCGTTAGCTGTCACTGCCACTCTTTCCATCTGTTCAATATACACCATCCCCCCACCCCACCAAAACCCTCTTCCATATATGTGTATAGACTTAATTATTTATTTATTACAAAAAAAATAAATTATAATATTATTTTTATAATTTAGGCCCGTGTGTATATATACACTCAAACCCCCATGCAAAAACCCTCAAAACCATCCAAATTCTTCCTATTTCTGAACTGAAAATCTGTTTCCATTTCCATGTATAGCCCAGAATTCGGCGATTACATTGGAGTGGAGAGCGCCGCCGACCTCAAATCGGATATCGGCGTCCAGTCGCTCGGTGGCGGAAGCAACCACCGGAGGATGAAGCGGGAGGAGGAGGCGGACAGGGAGTACCCGCCGCCGATCCCGTGGCTGGCGCACACTGAGAATCAGCCGCCCCACATGCCGTGGGTGATGAAGAAATACTACACGGGCGATGGGAGATTGATAATCAAAGAAGAGAAAGTGAAGCGCCAAGGTTTCCATGCCCACCGATCCAATGGGCGCCTCGTACTGAATCTGGTCCCTCTCGACGACGCCTTGGAGGAGGACTGCGAAGAGTTTAACGCCGGAGAAGAAGAGAGATCTGTTAATGATCCATTTTCCGGTGAGGGAACCGACGTTGGGGATGAGGGAATCGTGGATCTGAGGGTGGAGGAAACGGTTTGTGATTGTTGTACGTATAATGTTGTGGGAGTGAATACTTGTGGAGGATTCGCGATGACGGTGGCGGCGACGGCGGCGCCTCTGCGGCCGCCAGTTCATACATAAGCACTAGTTGCTAATTGTTTTGGTTTCTCTCTCTTATCTTTTTCCAACTTCTACTGAGGAAAATGGTTTTCAAAAAAAAAAAAAAAAAAAGAAGAAGAAGAAAGAAAAACAATTTTGCGAATTCGAATTTTTCTTTTGAAATTTGGTTCCTAAATTTTTTGTATTATTCGCTTAATTTGGTTGAACAATTCGTGATATAGTTGACTTGATTTGTACTCCAATTTAACTATATATGTAAGACTACAATATATCAAATTCGAATTTTTGAAATAAATTAAAGAAATTCAATAATTATCACTTGAAAATTTATAAACAGAAAGTGATACATATATATAATATGAAAATATCTGCTACCCTGAAATTCAAATTGAGTTCTCATATGGTAAGTTGATAGCCAATTAGCCTCCATGGAGTGGTAAGTTTGAGATTTTATAATTAAAAGATTATAAATTCCAATCATGACATAGAAATATGCGTCATATAGAATCGATATTTGCATATGAATGTATTGAATGATATAGTAAATTAAATTTTATAATAATGCATGATAAGTTTAATTGGAAACTTTGTAAAGTCTTCAAGTGAGTGTTAGTCACTCACCCATCTCTAATAATCAAAATAAATTTCAAATCAAAATTTTCATTTTTTTTGTGTACATGTTTCAAAAATTATCCTATAACAATTTATGTGTGTTTTTTTAATGAATTACATCAATAATGTAGCATCCCAGAAGACATTAAGTGAAAAACTACTATCAAACTAAATAAACACTCAAAACTCGAATCGAAAAAGTTGAATTCTATATTTATACTAATATAGAAAGAAAAGACCCTCTATACTTATAAATGATGGCTAACGAAAAACAATATTGTTGCATCAAATTTTTAATATAACAATTCGATAATTTTAGAAATTGATTGTAATTACTTTTTTTTTAAAAAAAATAGTGGCTCGATTTCATTTTACCATATTATACTAATTCTTTTGTTGCATCAATTATGTTTTAGGTTGTTGTTTTTTTTAATATGTAATTTATTAATTTATATATTTTATTTTTATTTATAATATATTTTAAAATATAAAAAAAATATTTATTATATTTATGCAGAATAACGTGACAAGACAACTAATATTATTGAATAGAGGGACAGTAATTAAGAGAATGTGTGCTGTTGCATGGAAATAGGAAAATGACAGTTATTTTGCTTGTAATTTAAATATTGGAGTCGGTGCCAGGTGTAAATTTCCATGTATGAATAATTTATTAATTAATGCGATAATCAATTCTACTAATTAATTAATTAAGGCGGCAATGTCACGGGTAGGTCGTAAGCAGAAAATAATTGGTCTGCAAATTAGGCGTAGTTTAGTTGGTGGAGTTGAGGTCCCATAATCGTATCGTGGGTGCATAATCGTCGAGATCATGCGTTTGAACCCTCTTACATGTATAGAATGTTGTTCACTGCATGTAAGAGCTGTTGTCTACTTTAATTAGTAGGTGTTGTTGAGCAAGATATATCTTTGTTAGATATTAATATCTATATAAATGATTGTAATTGTAAGTCGATTTATTTTAATTAATAATAATTTATCACTCTTATTTAAAAAAGATAACTGATCTGCTTCGTTTTGAAATAGAAAAGATATTTAATTAATTATGGAGAGCGGGGAATTCAATATATTTCTTATATAATGCCAATTACTTTTTATTTTTTGACAATAAGGTTGGATTTATTATTATATTTAAATTTAAGTACTAATTTAATACATTGATATATTGAAATCAATTAACATATTCAAAAGTAAAGAAAAAAACAAGATCTATTATAAAAAGTAGATTATATACTCACTATCCGTGTTTTTACTCATTTAAAAAAAAAATAGAGGGTAATTTTTATTTATTTTTTTACTCATCTTTCCTCTCACAGGAGGTAAATTGATTTATCCCATTGATTTTGAGTATAATACGGCGTATTTATGCATGAAAATTAATTGAGTACAATAAATAATTATGTTAATTACATTTAGACCCCATCTAAAAATGCGTAATTACTCTTTCTCTCCAAAAAAAGTTTTAAAATTACACTTACAACTTCTTTGAAAATTCTCTGTTTACATCTGACACTCTTCCGTTAAGGTTTGGATGAAAAATGCTGATATAAGTGAAAAATAAAATGACATAAAATTTTAATTATGTCCCTCATTTAATATTCTCATGGATATTTTTGTACTTATAAAGGAATAAACATAATAATATATAAATATGGAGTGAGATTAATTGCATCATTATATTTTTCCTTTAATATAAGAATAAAATTATTACATGGAAACGTTAAATGATGGGTAAATTTATAAATTTATATAACCTTATCTTTCTCCGTCCAAATAGGAAAGGGGTCAGGTGTAAAGAGTGAAATTCCAAAGGATTGTAAATGTAATTTTAAAACTTCTTTAAGAGGAGATGTAATTTCGTATTTATAAAGAGAGGCTAAATATAATTAATCGTCAAATTGATATTTGCTTTAAAATTAATTATTCTATGACCATCAGCTCGTACATTTAGAAAATTATAGGTAATTAACTAGTTTTACATATATTTTTATAATATATGGTAATTTGTAATGCCATCATTTCTACAATATATTACATACAACCCAACATATATACTTAATTAGACAAGCTTTTTTCATCATATTTCATATATGTATATATAGTTACATTTTTAATCCTATAATTATATTTATTTGACGTTTAATATAATCATCTAACTTGTGAGGGTTGTAAAAGAATACTTCTTCACCTTTTTAAACTTCACAATTTTAGAATAAAATTGATCGAAAAGTGACATCATAATTTCAATCAATCTTGAAGATTTTAGCCAATTTTGTTCTAAAATCATGGTTTTTTAAGAAAAGGTAAAGGACCATTTTACAAGCCTAACAAATTAGGTAACTAATAAAGTGCCAAAAAGCTATAATTACAGGATTAAAAATACGTTAACTCTCTCAAATATATGCGTGAAACTAATGTTTAATATTTATGAAAGTGTTTTGAAACGAATTACATACAAAAAAAACATCAAGAAGTAGCTACTTACTTAATTCTAATGTATCACATTCTTTTAGATTATTTCACCAATACAAAAAGCTTATTTCGTGAAACACCGTAATATTTTATAAGCTTTAACTTATTTTTTAGAATTTTATTTTTAAAATAAGATTTAATTTTTAAATATTTTATAAACTCGTAATTCCATAATTGTCAGAAACTCACCACTTAAATTAAGTTTTATTGTATAATTAATACATCGCCCTCACCATGTGATTTAGCAATTATATAAAAGATGAGTTATATATTTAATTTTTATGGATAACCAATTATATGAAAATACAAAATATTTCATAATAAAAACTGATGAAATTGGACAAGACTTGTGGTGCTGCAAATTAGAGACAGAAATGATGCATAAGAATTTCGGCGTTGGCATATGTGGAGCACCGTACACGTTTACAACTCGACACTTATACGTGGGAGGATCACAGCTAACACGTGTCACTATCTTAAAGTGGGAATGGGGGACCAAGATTGTAAGCTGTGTTTTGTCTGTCGTTTTTTCTTTCTTTCTTTTTTTTTTTAAAAATACACCCAATAATATAAATTTTATTCTGTTGATTATGACAAATAGGCAATTATAGAAGATAAAATTTAATTAGATTATAGGCTTAATGAATTTGTTTATTTTTTAATATATAATTCAAATAATTATTATAATATAGGTATTGATTTGTTGGTATTTTCTTCAATTTTCATATGATGTTATAAATTCAATTTCAAATTGGATCAAAAGTTGGACCAGTTGACTTGATTCATGACCGAGTCGGTTCAATCGACAGTTCAAACGGTTTTTGAAAAATAAAATAAATTTAAAATTGTACAGGTTTTATGGGTTGAACCAAACCATTTTATGAATTGAGTAACAATTCAAACGATCTAAACTGAGTTTGAAAACATTATCACAGAAAAGGAGAAGATTGAAGACAACCCATTGCACAAATCAGTAAGCGAGGAAGTAAAACCCTAACCCTATACCAATGCACAAACCAGCAGGCGAGGCCTCACATTCTCTAAACACTCCCGCTCTCTTTATAACTACAAACCCACCCTCCTACATTTGTAAAGCTCATATCGTAACAAAAATATTTTACATACGATGAAGTGCAAGATAACGTTCATTTTTACGCTGAATAACTGAATCTTTCATTCTAGCCACCCCACAACATTTTAGGATTGATAAGAAACCACACACACGGCCAGTGGCCACAACTGACACAAAAGGCTAAATTCAACAACATTACTACACCGGTGGAGGAACGAACCACCGTGGGACATTCATCAACAGGAAAACCAGGACAAATGCAAGAAGGGTGCAAATGTTAGTGAAACTTCACATATATGAGCAAAGATAAACGTACAAAATGAGGATCTCATCAAGTCTTAGAAAGGCACAACACTCGGAGAGAATAATTTTCTAACACATTTGGGTAGACAAGGCAAAATTTTTGACAGGGAAAGAAATCCTCACAACCCCAAGAAATCATTCTTCTACTTGTTCTATGGTAATATTATCACTTTGTCAATGTCAGTGATCTCCGGGCAAAGATTTGATAATATCCGAGTCACCTGAAAATATCAACCCCATGTCAATATAATTTGGATAAGCAGGGAAAAAATCATTAAACTGCTCCATTGAAAGACATAGGTAATAGACCTGGGTCAACGATGCTGAGGCACGACACTCGGAAGTACTTTCCGCACGCAGTTCCCAGATCAACATTGTCTACATATAACAGGTCAACCACGGTAAGAGGCAGAAGACATTAGATACAATTAGAGGAGACCATCTCTATAGAAGAGAAACTAAATAGGATTAACTATTTCAACAACTAAACAACAGGATGAAGGAAGATCATAGTGCTACCAAGAAATCCTAAGCAAAATCATCAGACCAGATCATCATAACTTTGCAGCATTCAGACATTTAACCAATTTAAACATTACACTGAAATTAAATACCTTATAGCCAATAGTTTCTTAAACTATAAATTAGGTTGCAAAGCAAAATAAGATCCATTTGAATTAAGCACAATTTTGGTATTGAAAGAATTCAGAACATTAAGTGGAAAGAGAAAAAAGGAAAATAAAAGTACATCCCCAAGCCTCCAAAGCAAAGAGAAAAATTTTACCAAATTACAAGTCAACAATGCATTGGCTTACAAATTAGCCAATCTGTAAATAGGTAATTCAAATAAGGCGAAAAACTTCTGATTGCACAGAAAGTTTATATTCTTACTCAGAGAAGGACAGAAAAATGTCAATCCCCAAATCTACGCTGATGTAAAAACAACAGATACCGAAAAACTTGCTTCTAAAACTTAAATCTTAATCGGCAAACAAATGCCAGAGGAAGCAATGATTCATTAATACAAAACTGAAACAGAGCTTTCTATATATCAAAATTCTAGCAAGAATCGAAGTCCCATATCATGCATACACTCAAGAATTAACCACATCCATTAAAATTCACCTGTCCATTACTCAACAACATAACTAGAAATCAACCTGAACAAATGCAGGAAAAAATCATAGTTAAGATGATCCAAACTCACTTCCATTGTAATGGTGGACGCCAACTTTAGCAAGCATGGCGTAGTACTCAATTTCTGACTTCCTCAAAGGTGGGCAGTTGTTAGATATCAAAATCAACTTACCTGTGATTTCCATTTCTCAAAACATATTAATCGTCATTTTTTAGAAAAGATAAAAAAATACAATCTTGAAAATAAATTTAAAAAATACAATAAAATCAAACCTTTGGAGTTCCTGAGGGTCTTGAGGACGGTCTTGTAACCAAGAGTGTATTTCCCACTCTTCATCACAAGAGCCAACCGGTTGTTTATGCTCTCATGAGACTTCTTCTGCATTTCCAATTTTTATGTTTTCCCAAATTAGCTCTTTCATCGTCTTACATTAACCAAGACAGTAGGTACACTATACGTATAGAATACATTGTGAACATAAACTACAAGTTCACACACGAAAAGCGAGAGATTTACCGTCTTCTTGCCGGCGGACACCATTGTTGGCGGCGGTCAGAGATTCAGACTGGGAAGAGCGGCGCCAAGGAGGAGACTGAAACGAAGAATTTGCAATGGTACTGCGTTTTTATTGTTAGGGTTTTAATGTGAAGAGCTGAACTGCTCGTGATAGTCACGTGCCTCTTAATGGGCTTTTCTGTAGCGGACTTAATGGGCTTTGTGACAGGCCCAAATTGAGAACTTTTAGGCCGTGTTTGGTGGTAGGAAATAGTAATGTTTCTAAAGAACTAACGGAAAAGAATCAGGCGCAATAAAAACTTCTGATTAAGAACAAAAGAGTAGGGGAAAAAAAATTAATGAGAAAAGAAGAGTATAATTTAATTTTGTGCAGATGAGTAATTAAACAATTATGTCCAATTAGATGAGAAGTGTCAAATCACAATTTCCTTACTGATCAGATTATACTTTGCAGTCAAGAAATTAAATCAATTAAGTCGTGTCACATAAACTTATGTGTCAACAAATCGTTCTTTAAGCTGCACATGAAATTATATTACGTTTAATTTAAAATTATGGTACTAACGGTTCGAATTAATGTTATAAATAATCAGTTTCAACATTGGAGGAGATTCAAATAGTGATTCCATCTTCAAATTGTCGGAACCAAAATTTAGAATATAGTGTTTAAATTAAAGTTATGATGTTAAACCCTTGAATAGATATCGTAAAATGTCAAATTCAAGTTGGAAGGAGATCCAAACAGAGATTTAGCCTTCAAATTGTCAAAGATATGAATTTGAAAGATAATATAAGTACAATTTCAATTTAATCATATGATTCTTCTCTTCTAGTATGAAAAAGTTAACATAATGAGGTATAGTTCAGTTGGCAAAGTAGAGATCCCATGATTTTTGAGGTCATAGGTTTGAATCCCGTCAGGTGTATGTGATGTTTGTCTGCTGTATTGCAGGAGTTGGACTTGTTATAATTAATGTGTCCCTTTTCAGAAACAATTTGATTTCCGCCTCGAATTTTTTAAACTTCACTTCGACAATTGTGAAGTTACGAATACGCCTCCTGACGAGGTATTGTACGATGTAAGGAGGTGTTTGTTTAAACTTTTGTCATATAAGAGGTATGCTTATAATTATAACTACAATCTAAATGGGTACTTGTAATTTACAAAGGACAGCGGGTGCTTGTATAATTGCACCTAACTTCAAAAAGTGCTAATGTAATTTACCCTTATTAATATTGAAATATTATAGAGAAAACAAGTTCTTGTCTGAATTTGATTTTATTGCATGTAACTAATTATATGTATATATATTTAATTTTTGATGTTATCATCCTCAAATAAGATAAGTGTAATTGAAATTAACATTAATTTATTCAAATTTGACTGAATGATTTTGGTGTCTTACATTTTTTGTCTGTTATTTTTTTAAATTTTTAGTTTTTTAATATTATTTTATCAAATATTTAGCTCTTCTATCTTTTTTTCTTTAACTTTCACCTTTCTCATCCATTTAGCTTCTATAGTTGCTATGACTTCTTACTTGTCCTTTTCTTTGAATTAATGTAATTAATTTTTTTTTTGAAATAATATTTAATAATTGAATTTTATTGTGCATGCTGATTTGAGTATGCCAGAATAAATAAAGAGAGAGAGAGGGTCGGCAGTGGATCGTTGGACTGTGATTATGGGTTGGAGACTCTGAAAATTTTCTCTATAAGTACCTTTTTTAATAAATTATTATGTAATAACTCATTTTATTTAAATTTTATTTGTTTTAGATCGATACTAACTAAATCATCATAGAATTTTAATCGAGCTATCCCATGTCTACTTTTAAGAAAAAATTGCATTTTTTATCCGATAATTTATTTATATTGTATTTTCAATTTTATTGTTTATGGAAGTTTCTAAAATAATTCTATAACTTTTAAAAAATTCTCATTTTTAGTTATCCTACTAACTTTCATCACCAAATTAATGGAAAAAAAGGGTATATTACAATGATCTCCTGAGGTGTGGTGAACTAACCAAAATTCTTTTGTAAATTAAAATTATAACTTGATTTGTTTTTTAAAGTTTTTATTTTTTATAGACTAAGTGGATAATTTTTTAAAAAAATTATCCACCCCGTTTGATCTTTTTATAAGTTTTTAAGTTATTAAAAAAATAAAATAATATGATAAAGGGTAAATTTGATAATTTCATACCTCTATTCAAGGATTACATAATTTCTTCAAACATTAAGGGGGTATTTGTAATTTTCAACAACGAGGGAGTATTCTTAATTATAACAAATCTCATGAAAAGTCGTTGTAATTTACCCAGAAAAAAAAACTATGAGCAAATCATATGGCCGTTATTTCTTTCAAATGGAATAAACGATTACATGACTTACACGTATTTTTTCAAATAATTAAAAAAATAAAAGTGAAAATATTTTAAAAATTGTAGAACTACGGGAATTTCATAAAATATCATATAAAATTGAAGTTATGAAACTAAAAATACGATTTTTGTATATCCTAACTAACGATTCCATCCATCATTAAATTATATATATATACCAATGAAGTCGACCTTTTATACATACATATATATAATGGATGAATATTATCTTTTCTGATGACTTCACTCTTATCTTATAATAAAGCATTTATGTGATGACATTTGTCTGATTCGGACATGCATTGATTGATTGATTAATTAATAAAAAATAATATAAAATTACAATAAGAGTAAATATGAAAAAGGGATCACAGAATGATTAGTTTCATGTGTAGATGAGATTGCTTCTATACGTTTAATATGAAAAAGAATTCTGCATTAATTTTTCAATAAACAGTCAATTTAAATTGTTAAATTAATTTTTCATCCACTAATTAAACAGTAATTAATATTTCAACGTTCACTCTCTAAATCAAAATTATTAATGGACTTAATTAAAAAAGAAAAAATAATACCCAAACTAAACAATAGCAAACCATAGTAAAAATTTAAAACAAGAAAGAAAATGAAGACAAGCCCAATAATTGCTGATTGAATTTTTTATATTAAATTTTGTTGTATCTTATGTTTTGTCTATCATGTACATATTATATGTATGAAATGACGTCATTTATTTTATTTTAAAAAATAAAATAACTAAGATAAATCGTGAATAATGAAGATGTATAAAAGTTCCATTCGGGAGGATAAGTTAGATTAAAATCTCTTCTTGTTTCTCATCATAATAGAAGAAATATAACTTATCATTATAGTTAAAAAAAAAAGTTATAACGAATATAAATTAATTATAATTGTGCAACGATCATTCATCATTGTTTATGTAAGTGAGACAAAAATATCAGCCAAGCTAAGAACTATGATAAATATTTTGACTAAAGTTAAAAATTATGACAAATGTTGATTAATTATAGTAAAGGTTTATGTTTTTGTATTGTTTTTGTTTGACGGTGGTCATAAAATCGATTATGATTCCACATTATAAGAAGATTAATTATTCCCTCTATTATAAATGATTGCTATTAAAGAACAAAAATATATCAATAGCATCTAACACGATCAGACAAAATTAATACGAAGACTTAATTTTTTTTATATCGCAGTTAATCAACGTTTATTATGGCTTGAACTATGGCCAAAATATTTGCCATGATTTTTTTAACTATACTTGATGCTTTGACCTCACTTGCAAAAACAAACTAATGATCTTTATGCAACTGTAGTAAATTTATGATCACCACGATTGTTTTTTTTTTTTTAACTATAATAATTAACGATAACAAATAATCACATTTCTTCCGGTGCCATGAATTGTGTGGGAGATGGCGATCTAGTGGGTGTTTGGCTAGCATAAGCTCTTCAAAACATATTCATAATATTTGGATTCGTTTTTTGAGTATTTTGTTGTATTTTGTGGAGATAGAGAGAGAAAAACAAAGATAAATAAGTGTGTGTTAGAGATAGTATGTATGTTTGGATTTGTTTTTGGAGATAATTTAAAATAAGTATTATATGTTTAATGTTGTGTTTTGGGAGACAAAAATTACTATTCATCGTCAAATCATGTATTTTTTATATATATTTATGTATATATATGTATGTATTTATGCTAAAACAGTTAAAAACACCTAAATAAGGTGTTTTTGAATGATGACAAACATTGGGTATGTTTTGACTTGTCTTGAAAATAACTTGAAAATGAAAACAAACATAGTGATTATAACTCGGGAACTTATAAATTTTATAAAACTGTTTGTTTATTTATTTAAAATCAAAACACATTAAAACCTTATATTTAAAGTAGGTTGAGACAAAGATTTTAAAATATTAATTTTTTAGAATATAGAAACTTATAAGATATTGGGAATAAATTGAATCAAAACATCCTCTTAATCATGCAGTATATATAGTACTTGACTTTACAAGATGATGATTGAACATATATATATAATCCCAACAGAGGCCAGATTAGGGATACGTAGTGATGTTGGAATCTTGGAACTTGGGGGGTTATCATATTTTCTGGTGTGATAGTGATATGAAATGTATAGAATATTGGGATGATGGAATTGGATCCAAATGTCAAAGATCTGAACAAACATATATAGCTTTATCAAACAGTTGAAAGAAGGGAATTAGGTTTAATTTGGTGGGGTTCCTGAAGGGATTGGACATTGGCTGCCTCTCTTCCTTCATTAAGACCAAAACTTCTAGTTTGATTCAGATGGTCAGACATGTTTCCCCTAACAAATATTCTATATTTTATATGATATTTTTATTTTAATAATAATTAGTTAAATGTATTCATGAGATATATATCAAAGTATTATTAAAATATGAACTAATTAATATATAAGACAGTGTTGAATGGTGGCACACGTACGTTAAGGATGCAACGGACGTCTGGATTTGTGTTATCAAAGTCAGAAGAATTAGGTAGGTGGGGAATTCATTATTGTATTAATTGCATGAATTACAGATAATCTTAGTATTTATTGTAATGGGCCATGCATCAATATTCAACCTTGCCAAATTCCACATAGATTTGCATTACATATATGAATAAGTGACACAATATTTATATACTTAAAAAAGAATAATAGCTACAATTATTGAAAATTATTATTTGTAAATTTGCTGTGATTTAGGCGATATTATTGCACCAATTCTGGGCTTTGGAGTGATCTCTCTGAGTGCTGGTCATTGTCCATTTAAAATCACTATTATCTTTAAAAGCAGCTTAACTAATTCGGAGATTGGAGTATTTCACAAGTAATTACATATGGATCAAAAGTCGGTTGTTTAGTATTAACCTTTTTCTGATATGCCTTTAATTTGTTGTCATGGGATCAGTTTCCTGCCCACCTCCCTAATTAACCTTAATTACATTAACATTCAATAGTAATTAACAATTAGAAAATTTTCAACTCTGATACAATATAACATTCAATCTTATGCTAATTTTGTTTAGGGTTCATGAAACTTCAATACTAATTATATCCCAATCTTGAATATACTACTCAAAAAAGAAAGAGGAAAACAGAAAGAATCAAAAGAGAAAGTAAAATATAAGAAACTAAGAAAAAATTATAATTTTAGGAGGCGGCATTTTTGGTCCTCTACAAATTAATTTTCGTAATTTAGTTCTATAACTTTATAATTTTAGTTCTTTTCATGCGATTTGCACGTGATCAATTCGTACAGGACTAAAATTGCCATACTCCCTAAGTTATAGGATTAAAATTATAATTTGATTGAGTCATATGCAAATCACATGTAATTTGACCGAAAAAGGATTAGATTGTAAAAAATTTTAAGTTATAGTACTAATTTACAAAAGTCAGTTTATGCAGCAAAAAGAAATCACTCCACTAAAAATTACATTTTTTCCAAAAAAAAAAAAAAAAGAAAAACCAAATATTAATGCATGAAAGAAGATTATTATTAGGGAGGTGTGGATGAATTTAAAATGTGGATAGCTGCCACATACTATTTTGTGGTCATTACTATTGATTTTGCATATTGGTCTCTCAACTCTTCCTTTTCCACAACCCCACCGCCCAATCAACTCAACAAATGGACAATTCAGCTTATAAACATCACCCCTTCTCATCGGCACAAGTTACTACCAACTCCATTTCAATTTCTTATTTCCAGGTGGCTATTTTTCTAGCCCTTGATCGCAACGTGTCGGCACGACGTGGCACCAAAAATATGCTATCTTTTTCGAATTAATAACAATAGCAATACTAATAATAACGACTTCTTTTTCCTACCAGTAGTGAAGTAAGACAAGTTAGCGTTCAATCCAAGTTATTGATTTTGCAATTTCGTCCGGGGTAAGAATGGTGTTCTCATAATTTAAAATTTATGGGTTTAAATTTTATAACTGTGGTACTATATAAAAAAATTGACTTTTCACTATGCTATAAATAATTACAGTTTAAAAATAATAGTAAATCAATACCGTTAACTATGATTAAACAAAATTAAAGTAAAAATTTAAATATTTTTTATCATAATTAATCGATATTTGTCATGATTTTTAGTCGTAGCCAAAATATTTGTTATGATTTTAGCCATAATTAATATTTTGACCACATGTGCAGAAACAATGATTAATGGCTATTGCGAAGCCGTGGTTGATTGTATTTACCATATTTTTCTTCTTTTGTCTATAGTAATTAATCGTGGAAAAAATCATATTTTTTCTAGTATGAGTTTATAATTTCTTTTTTTTTCTTGTGACCAGGTGTATAATTTATTTTTAACAATAGTTTTTTGTTATTTGTTTCTTTAAATATAATAGTAATTGATTTGGAATGTTAATGTGTTAATCGGTCTATGATTTGAATCATGTAATGAATGATGTATGTAATGAACTGAATCTTATATATAAAAAAGATTTTCTGATTAATTAAGGTACCATATGGCTTCGGATATTTATTTTTTCTAAATAAAAAAAGGGAAGAAAACAGGTACATACCAATTTTGTAATTATTTTTTACTATATAATGAAAAGAAAATCTTATTATTTAAAATAATCAACTTAAATTATATATACAAATATTCATAGGGGAGCCCGTCATTAAAATAGAATCAAAATAGAAGTTAATTAACAAGAGAAAAAGTACCAAAATTAATTCGTAAGGTTGCTTTCTGAAGAAATTAAACAACCCTCTAATTTATCTTTTCTCAAATTACTTTGTATACCTCACGTGTGAAATTCGCCATTAGCCCTTCATAATTAAGACACAGGAAATTTTAATTTATTCAAATTGAGCTTTGCTAGCGAGATCCGAATTTATAGTATGACAAGTATAATACATTTATCGTGTGATTGATGTACAGTTTAAAAAAAATAATTAATCACATAACAAGTATATTACATTTATTATGTGATTGAATTGATTTAGTCAAATCTGATTTTGTATGGGTATGGGTTTGAGTACTATCAAATGTGTGGGTATTTGTCTTACTTTATATAAGTTGTTGTAATTTATTTATCGTTGTTAATCATATTAACGCAATGATTGAATTGATGTATTGCTATTTTAATTGAATTCTTGTATTTTATTTATTGATATTAATAAAAAAAAAAAAAAGGAAATCAATGTTTCTCCTCTTATTACAAGTGAAGAAATTAGAAATAAATCCCATGAAAAGAAGTTTCTTGCAGTTTCTAGCGGTGAACCCCACGTACTCCATTATTTTGCATTACAGTATTGTTTCAATTAGTTGTTGATATTTTGTCCAATCATTCACACATTCTTAGATTATGTCATTCTTGGCCACGCACTACACACACACACACGCACATATTCATACATATATACACACACATGATGAAGTAATAAACATACATAATTGAAACCCTTTCAGTCTCCTAAACCTTAGCCTTAGCCTGGTGGAGGACATGATCACAAGTTTGCTTAATTTGTCTCAATTTTAATCCTCATTTGTCATCTATAACTTCACATACACAGTACAGTGAAGAGGTACGAGGAAGAGTTGGAAGATGGGAGTTTCAGGGACTCTGGAGTACTTGTCTGATTTGCTCGCCGGCAGCGGCAAGAAGAAGAAGAAAAAGCAGCTGAATACTGTTGCTGTGAAGATCAGAATGGACTGCGAAGGCTGTGCGCTTAAAGTCAAGAAAGCACTCTCCGGGGTTAAAGGTGTGATTGTCGCTTTTTCTAAACTGTATATCAACTCACGATCTATGTTAGAATTTCCCATTAACACAATATATATTGACATGCAGGAGCAAAATCAGTGGACGTGGACTTGAAACAGCAGAAGGCAACGGTGTACGGCTATGTGGACGCCAAGAAAGTGCTGAAAGCAGCTCAGGCCACCGGCAAGAAAGTAGAGCCGTGGCCGTATGTTCCCTACACCATGGTGGCTCACCCCTACGTCGCCGGCGTTTACGACAAGAAGGCGCCGCCCAACTTTGTACGCGCCACCAATGATCCGGCCGTGGTGGCTCTCAATCCTGTGGAAGAGCAGTATACCCTGATGTTCAGCGATGAAAATCCGAATGCCTGCTCTGTCATGTAGATATTAATTTTCATCACTGTGTGTGCCTGTTTTTTTGGATTTTGTACGTCGAGCAATATTATATGTTATCAGTTGCTGTTCGCCTTTTCTTCTCTTTTTTCTTTATTGTTAAATTCTCCACACCAAATTATCAGAAAAGAATTTTTTTTTTGCAACTAATTTAATTACCTGGATATATATATATAATATTAATTTTTAAATAATAAAATTTATTAATTTTAATTAAAGAATAAATTAAACTGTCTTCTTTATGCAAATGTTGCGCGCACCTGTCTCCTATGAAACATCTTTAATGGTTGAGAACTAAACACTTTATAATTTAATTATTAATTAGATTGAAAATTTGTTAGACCCGTGTGTCAGTGTGGGTGCATGGATTGGTGGTGGCCCAAATACTACAGTGAACATACTCAAGGTCGAAAAATTTTTGGCCCCAATAAAGTTTAGTCCAATCGAAAAATTATTATATGATTGATTATTTTCTTTAATTATATACTAATCATATAATAAGTAATATTATATTCGTCATATATATAATTAATTAAAATTTGACCAAACCAAACCGGGCTAGAATTTCCCTTCAACTTGTAGCTCTCTCCCTATCTTTTTTTCCTTTGTTCATTTTTCTCTTTTTATCAATTAAAAGATTTGCAAGATAAACAAAGTTTTGTATTTAATAATTTTATAATTAATCCTGACACGAACTACAAACTGAAAACTTTAAATCAATGACATCATTAGAAGACGATTTGGACTCGAAGACGCGAAGAAATTGTAGTTAATTTATTGATGTAACCTCAAAATATGTGAAAGTGTACTTAGAGTAACTTCTTTTTTTTTTATATTTAAATTTTTACAGGGAGTTTTTTGATATTTTTTCATATTACAAGGGGTCAAAATGAATTTAACCAAAATTATTTATGATAATTACGGAAATTCATAGATAGCAATAGAAACGATTAATATTGGATTGAATTATAATATCTATGAGTAACAATTATTCCATAAACAATAATACAAATTTTGATTAAACCAAGACTCCAAACATAACAATTGAATTCAACATTTTTCTTGAATTAGAAATGAGAATTAGTTACATATCATGTGTGTAGAATGAAATAAACTGAAAAGGAAGGAGAAGAGGAAGATGATCCAAATTAAGAAATGAAATATGGAATTGGATGGAGGATCCTTAGCCGTGAGACCCCTTGTGTAGCACCAAAAACATCATCTATCTAACCTTCCAGTTTGCAGTCCAGAAAAAGAAACATATTTTAGTAAAATTTTTTTTCAAATTAACCATTCTTGTGTAGACAGAATCGACCACTCAATAGGGCATGGTTACATTTTATTGAGCGTTCAAGCCTGTTTTTTTCATCCCTACATTTCATCACTTTTCGAGTCCAATTGAGCCGTTTTTACGCCATCTTCACCAAGATGTATGGAACAAAATCTTTCTAAAATACTTGAGAGAAACATACACATGAACGTTAGACTGTTTCTTATCAGATTCTCACACACCGAAACTATGCTTCTCCTCAAGCATCAATTCAAAATCTATGAATTATCCAAGTATCAATTCTCCTATTTTCTTTGATGTGAGTCAAAGTGTATCCCCTACACTAATATGTCTTAACCGTTTAAGAAGAAATAGCAATAATGAAAATAAGCACTTGTAGCACGACATCCAACACACAAGTTTTTCATTGACTCTGTCAAAATCAAATGAAACAAGTTTCAATATTTTCACACTAATGTCACTCTAATTAATCACTCATAAAGTGTTTAAAAATTTGGATTGCACTTAAATCAAAACATATAGTGCCTTTATCAAATCTCCACCACCAACAAAATGCGAATTACTGCATGAATTATGGGTCTTTATACAGGTTTTAATGGGGTTTGGATCAAATGTGACAAAATGAAAACCACATTGTTGCTTATGAACTCAAAAGAATGATGCTAACCTAATTGCTTCCATTCCAAACTCTCTTTCCTTCAACTTGATCCAGGTGCTTTGACAAATCAAAGCCATATTTTACTTTAGTCTATTTTTTTTTTCAATTTCATCATTCTCTTTTTTTTTTTCATCAACTTCTCTTCTTTAATTTTTTTTTCACTTTCATTCACCAGTTGACAAGAATGTAATTTCAAATTGTATTATACAAACAAGTTCTAGAATGCATACACTAAATTTGACGCCCTCAGTCAAAGAAATGTATGAAAATAAAAGTGACTGCCATTTTTATTGGAAGAAATCAAAGAAGAGAATGTGCATTTTGTGTTTAAATTCAAGCTATATTTATAGCAAAAAATTTCTAACAAACTAAGAATGAAGTAGAGGCGTTGAATGTGCTAAAGCAACTATTTGGTGCATATATATATACACCAATTCCATTTATATTTTTTTTAATTATGATGTTACTACTATTGGAGGATTTTCTTCCGGCATATTAAATAAATAAATAGTAAACAGTGGAAAGGGATATTTATAGTGAGGAAAGGTTTTTTGCTGTCTTTACATGTAATCAATCAGAAATATTTATGTATTATGGTGAGTAGAACTGAAGAAAGAAAAAGAAAAAATAAGTAAAAGATTTCAATTAATGAGTGAATTTTGATTGGAAACTTTGACACTGAAACTTGATTATTAAAAATAAACTTCTATCCTATATTTATGCACTTGTTCTCCTCAATTGGACGGTTAAGATTAATCTGAACGAAACTCTCAAAAACTTTCTGAGAAACATTTTTAAATACTATAGTAGCTTCTATACTGATATATAGATTTTTTTTAAAATTTTAGATTAATCTGAACGGAGCTTTCAAAAACTTTCTGAGAAATATTTTTAAATACTATAGTAGCTTCTATACTGATATATAGAATTTTTTTTAAAATTTTTTTGAACTTCTATACTTATCTAAAATCTTGTATCCACAAATTTTTATATTTTATAATATTTTTAGCATTCTTAAAGTCATGTTGCATCCGATGCTTTGTGTATTGTACTTTTAACATTAATATTTATACCTGAATAGACCATTACAATAATCCATCTTAAAGTTGTTCATACATGTACACCTCCGTTGATTTTTTCTAGGAAAATGAAAAAGAAGTTTGAGTATCATATATTCCCATTACTCAAAATGACCATCTGTTTAAACTTATTTATCAGTAATATTCTATAAGCACGTATTTAAATTTAATAAAATTTGTTTAAACAAATATCAATTATGATTAGTTACTTATTTTATTATGTTTAAGAAAATTAATAAAAGATGCACCACCGTTCAAAACCATGACTAAAACTAATTTTTTGTTATACTTTATAAATTTTATGTGGATTATTAATACTTCATAAATTTATGTGTGAGTTGTAATCCACTTGCATCACAAGGAATTCTCACCGAAAACCTTGCGACGTAATTAAATTTAAGACAGAACAAACTTTAGGGACGACGAATATAATTTTAAATTTAATAGATTGTTATTTATAATTATATTAAATTTTAAAAAATATATTTATTAAAAAAAGAACTCCAAAACCTTCGGAATGCACGTGCAAACATCCGAACTGTATTAACCATATTAACTACACTCCTTTTAGTTTTATCATATTATTATTAGGGTAAATTATATTTTTTGATTCAAAATATATCCCTTTTTATATTTTACTATTGATTTTTTTTTGTCAATTTATTATTCAATTTTGTAAAATTTGCACTTTGCTATATATGATTATTCCTTTTTTTTTTTTTCTATTTTTCTGCCAAGAAGATATCACATGCTGAGTATATGTGAAAAATATTACGTCACACAATCTGAAATATCACACGTGCACTGCATGTGATGTTTTTCTCGACAAAAAATTTAATTGAAAAATAGTTATAAATAGCAAAAAATTAAGATAATAAATTAACAAAAAAAAAAAAAGTTCAAATGCCTGAGTTTAAAAACAATCATAATGTGGAATGGGAAAATATAATTAACCCTTGCTATTTTGTGTAGTTTCCTATAATTTAGGCTATAGTACTGCACCATTAATTATGGGGTTTTTGAGTAATCAGTGTGAGTGTTGGTCACCGTCCATCATACACACACTGCTTATCTGGAAAGAGCAACTTAATTAATTGGGTGATTGAGTAATTCACAAGTAATTACATATGGATCAAAAGTCGGTTGTTTAGTATTAACCTTTTTCTGATGTGCCTTTAATTTGTTGTCATGGGATCAGTTTCCTGCCCACCTCCCTAATTAACCTTAATTACATCAATTAAGAATCGGTGGTCGCCAAAAGAGCTTCTTTCCTACACGAACTTACCATATCATTGATGTAAATCTGTTTAAATAAGGTATCAATTAGAGTTTTCCCCGAATTTTTATGGGCATTTGATCAAGGTCATTTTTTAGATCTTCCAAGAGGTGGTGATCTGCGATCCAATATGATTATCCTAAATGTTTTGATAGTCCCTAAAAAGAGAAAAGCATGTTAGGTTAGTTGAAATGGTCCTCGGTGAAGACCCTTCAATGTCTAAGTCAGCTCAAGTTCGAGATGATAAATGGCGATCTCAAGTAGTGAATGAGGTAACGGGTAATGAATATGTCTTACCATAAATGCTATGACATGGGGGTATTTATAGAACTCAATGTGCCCACTTTCTGGTCCACGTGGCATCATCTCAAATCATGAGTTGTCAAATAATTTATTATCTAGATCTCGGGTCATCCCAGCGGGTCGGGTGGCTCAAGATAGAAAGACTCTACCCATCCGAGATAAAAAGACGCGAATCATGAGAGTCTTGCGATATTTCAATATTGTTGAAGAATTATTTATATATTTTTTTTAAATGGATGTGATATACCCTATCAACATTCATCGTAATCATCAAATACTAAAAGTACATGGTGATTGTTAGTAGCTTTTATTTTTTAGATATTGAAAACTGAGATTTACTTTTAAGAAAATGTTTGGGGGTGAAACGAAAATATATTTCATTGTATAAAATTAAATGATATATATAAAACATATCTAATATACAAGAAAGAAAAAAATATAATGACTACAGCTAACTAATAGATTTTCTGTTTCTAAATAAAGGGAGAAAAAATAATATATATTTCGAGTATATGTTAATTTTTTTTGAAATAATGAATTATTATTAATTGAAATAATTCGATTGTAATTTTTTTGTTAAATATTAATATCTAACAATGATAATTACAACAATCATATCCAGTCCGATCAACAATATCAACACACACATATATTATTACAGTAATCACACCTATTATACAGTAGAACAACATTCCATATATATAAGAGAGATCAAACATAAAATTCCAATTTTACCAACTAAATTAGGTGTGATTGTGATTTTAATTGTTCTAAACTCATATACAAAGTGGGTTATAACAACTGTTATTTTGGACATCTCTGGTCTTAATTTCCACAAACCCACCGCCCATTAACCAACCAATTTCAGAAGCTTACAATTCAAATAATTGCTACCAACTCCATTTCAATTCTTATTTCCAGGTGGCTTTTTTGTAGCCCTCGATTTCTTCGATCGCCACATGTCCAACGATTCCACTGCGACGTGGCACCCAAAAGATGATGTTTTGCCGAATTAATAACAATAATATATTGACTTATTTTTCTTTTTTAGTTATCTCGATGACGGTCAAGTTAAAAACGAAGGAAAATAAAAAAAGCTACTGTCAGATTTTGTTAAGGTTGTAAAATAGTCCCTCACTTTATTTAATTTTGTGATTTAGAACAAAGTCGGCAGGAATTTTGTTTTAAAATTGCGAAAATAGAAAAGGTGAAGGACCATTTTATAATTCTAACAAATTACAGGACTAAAATAGCAAATAACAATAGTTTGAAGTTTGCTTTTCTTAAGAATCAATTGAACAAGCGTCAAACTTTTCTTAGAATAAATTGTATACCTTTCGTGTGAAATTCTCCACTACCCCTTCATAAGACACTAATAAATAAGGGAAAAAATGACTATAGTTACCATTTGATAGATTGCTTCAATGCATTTCCAACTTCCATATATACCTATTTATGATTGTCTTTTTCAATTTTGTATTGCAATATCTCAATTCCATACACATATTATCCAATATATATATATATATATATATATATATATATATATATACGAGGGTGTTTGGTTGAATTTATAAGCTTTTCAAAACATTTTATAAGATCGTTCAGCAATTTTTTTTTTTTTGGGAAAAGTTTATAAGATCTTAAAATAAAATGTTTTGGAACTTATAAGCTCTTGAAAAAAAAATTAAATTCACCCAATTTCTATTGAAGCATCTTATATGCTCTTTAGTCTTAACATTCAATAGATAAGAACAGACTCATAAGTTTGTTAGTATTTCACTTTTACTCTTCATGTAATTGATATTTTCTCTCCAAAAATAGATTATCTATTTATATTAATTATTTTAAAATCTAATAATTCAATAATTTTTTTCGATCATTATAAACTCTGACATCTTATTTACCCAAACACTCAATAAATTAAGAGGATCCCTTGAGTGAATAAATTAAGAAGGTTCTTGCAGTTTCCAGCACTGAACCCCACTACATTATTTTGCAGCACGGTACTGTTACAAGAAGTGGATATTTTGTCCATCATTCAGACATTCTTAATTTATGCAATTCTTGGCCACACACACACACAGGCACACATTCATGTATATATACACACTCGCATGATCATGAATTGTTATATATATATCCTGATTGCAAGAAACATACATAATTCAAACCCTTTGTGTCGTCTAGACCTCAACATCCATCGCATTTCTCAGCTCTTCCATTACCCTCTAACGTCTCAACACTACAAGCTTAGCCTGGTGGACGACAGATTCAGACGGGTGCTTTTGTCTTTTCATCCTTTATCGTAAACAGTACAGTGAAGAGGTACGAGGAAGAGACCGAAGATGGGAGTTTCAGGGACTCTGGAGTACTTGTCTGATTTGCTCGCCGGCAGCGGCAAGAAGAAGAAGAAAAAGCAGCTGAACACTGTTGCTGTGAAGATCAGAATGGACTGCGAAGGCTGTGCACGTAAAGTCAAGAAAGCACTCTCCGGGGTTAAAGGTGTGATTCGTCATTTTTCCTAAACTATCTCACTATCAATATTAGAATTTCCCATTAACGCAATATATATTGACATGCAGGAGCAAAATCAGTGGACGTGGACTTGAAACAACAGAAGGCAACAGTGTACGGCTATGTGGACGCCAAGAAAGTGCTGAAAGCAGCTCAGGCCACCGGCAAGAAAGTAGAGCCGTGGCCGTATGTTCCCTACACCATGGTGGCTCACCCCTACGTCGCCGGCGTTTACGACAAGAAGGCGCCGCCCAATTTTGTACGTGCCACCGATGATCCCGCCGTCGTCGCCCTCAATCCTGTTGAAGAGCAGTACACCCTGATGTTCAGCGATGAAAATCCAAACGCCTGCTCCGTCATGTAGATATTAATTTTGAGCCACGAATTTGAACAATGTATGTGTGTATATATTCACGTTCCCTTTCGGATTGTGTCAAGAACAATACTATATGTTATCAACTAAGTGTTCACTTTTCCTTTTTGTTATTTTTTCTCCAAATTTCCTATTTGCCACTAATTCATCATATTTGCCACTAATTCATCATATTTATTATTGAAAAATATTAATTATTCGTTATTTACAAATTATAACTCCTGTTAAAAAATTCATAGTGAATTAATACTACCAGTGATGGAACAAATAATTAACATAAAACATTAATTTTAATCATAATTAACTAGTCTTTGCTATGGTCTTAAATTCTGATCAAAGTGTTTACTAAGATCTTAGTTTTGATAAAATATTTATCATAATTTTGACTTATGACCAGTATTTTATTCTTGCTGGTTGAAACATTGGTCAATATATAATTGTTACACAATCACGATTAATTATTATTATTATTATTGTTGTTGTTGTTGTTGTTGTTGATGTTGTTGTTGCTGCTGCTGCTAGGATTTAATGCAATTTATCCCCTACGATATTGAAAATGAGCAAATTATTCATCTGAAAAAATAAATACCAAATTATCGCCCTATATTTTTTAAAATAGAGCATTTACCCCCCCCCCTCCCCTCCCCTCATGCAATTACGTGCAGTCGACGCACATTTTCTTTATTTTTATTTTTTATCTTTTAATTATAAAATTATATTTATAATCTTGCTTAATAATTATTGGATCTGATTGAATTTAAGGTTTAAATTCAACCAACAAGATCAATGGTCTAGAATTATTTTCTTTAATTTGAATCAAGGGTATTTAAATTTATATATATGTTATATATTTATATAAATTTTAATTTAAAATATATAATATATTTTAACTATACATTTGTAATTAAGAAAAAAGTATATATTTAAGAATACTATATATATTATATTTTAAATAAATATTAGTATATATTATATATAATACATTTATATAAAAAATAGCATTTTTATTTTTAGAAACTATGCCCAGTCGCGGAAGGAGAGAGTGTATTAATTACACCACCCCTCTAGGGGGTAAATTATTCTATTTTAAAAACAATAGAGAGGTAATCTGCAAGTTTTCATTTCATAGGGAGGTGGGTTGTATTTTTTCCACCATTATAATTCACCATAATTTTTCATGTTTTGCCATTATAATTAGTCATGAAAAATAAAATTATATTTCGTATAATGTGTATATATATATATATATATATTTATCCTAAATAAATCGTAATTATAGTCCTATAATTTATGGGTGGTTGACATTTTTTATATCCTGCATGAATTGATTTACATAATTAAAATTATAATTTGATTGAGTTATGTACAACAACATGCAATTTTATGGTCAAATTGGCTGAAAAAATGACTAAAATTATCAAAATTTTAAAATTACAAGATTAATTAAATTGCATAAATGATCAATTCGTATAGGATTAAAAAATGTGATCCCAAATTACCGAATTAAAATTGGGAGTTTCCCAGTTCTATTTTGCAAGCCATCGAGGAAAGGAAAAAAACAAAACATATATATACGTAGATTTTCTTAATTTTCAGTACATGACTTAGAATCACATGCGAAGCCCTTCTTAAGTAAACTGCAAGCCCAATACTAATTTAATTACGCCCAACATTGGAAGTTGCTACCCAATTTGAGGAAATATAGAAATAATTCGGACAGGTCTCCAAAGCTTTTAATAACAGAAAGAACAGATTTATATATAGTCAACTTGATCGACAATAAATTTAATTAATTAAATTATTAACTTAGATTCATCATCAATTCATATACACCCTATCATCAATCCACTTAAAATTCACCACCAATTCGTATAGGACTCGTAATGAATTCATGATTATAATATGTACTAATATCTTTCATCAATTTCATTATATTACTAAAATGACTTTTGATAAACTAATAAAAACTCAAACATGAATAACCCATTTAGGATCCATTTGAACAAATATAGGACCTATAATCTATTTAAATTTTTTTAAATAAAATCATATTAGACCCACATAAAAAAATTTCATACCCAACTCCACCCAAAACTAGGTGAATTGGATTGGAACCATTGGTTGCCACCACTGCTTTCAGTCATTTGCTTTACGGGAGTTTTAATTTAGTCCCTAATTTGGATAATCTCAACAAATTTAGTTCAATGCGAGTTTTTCAATAAAAAAAAAAAAAAGACGGAAATTACATATATACATGTGTCTCATGTTAGTCAACAGTTTTGGAGGAAAAATTTGCGGCAAATATAAATATAAGTTTATTTTAATAGTAGTTGTTGATCTCCTGTAATATATATTTAATATTAAATCTTTTTTTTTTTTTACAAATTTACATATTTGTATCAGTAATAACAATTATTAGTTAATTATACATATTTGATATTGATAATTAACATATACTAATTATTGATGATTGAAATTCACGATATAATTATAACCGATCAACTCCAGAAAAAACAAAAACAAAAAAAGAAAATCAAGTCTGCCAAAGTAATTACCATTGATATTCATGAGGGTATGTATGTTTTTATCCATTCCACATTCTTATGCCAACATTAATTAACCTTATATTACACATAAATTTAAATGCTGGACCTAAATGTGGGCAGGATTTTTATTTATCCCATCATGATGAGAGGCAGATGTTCATTAGAGCCTGTTAACAATTATTGAGACCATTGATTTTGAGGCGAAGTGCCACATCAACGGCGTCGCCTATAGTGAGGAAAATCCAGTTTGCTCCAATTTTTTCCACAAATTTTGCTGCCTTCATTTTTGTGATCACTTGCCACCTTGGATTCACCACTGCCAACTGCAAATCAATTCAACCCCAAAAAGGATATTATTATTTGGAAAACAATATCAAATTTCATAATAATATTTTTGCAGCAACGAGCAATATAGGAAAAACGTCTCATATTTTTGGGTTAGTATACTGTTCGTCCCATTAGTTACGAGTTTTCTATTAATGATCCCATAAGTTATCAAAAATCTCAATTGTGGTCCTTTTCATCAGATTTTATTAGTATTTTGATGAAAAAGACACGAGTTAAGTACATGGTTGTTAACGTGTCGGAATAACGACCATATGCTTAGCACTCATCAACGAAAATGACTAAAAGTAAGAATTTTGGTAATTTATGAGATTATTTCTGAGAATCCGCAACTAATAGAATAAAAAATATACTGACTCTAAAATATAAAACGAAAAATGCTATTTTCTAGCCATAGGTGATAAGATTAGAGCTCACTTCTATTCCTTGTGCAATCAGCTGCTTGTACAGTTCTTCCATGGCATGAATACCTGAAGTGTCGATATTCATCACATCTGCCACAACAGCACATATAGGTTAAGTATTATTATTTCATTAATTTAATTCTAAAATAAGAGTAAGGACAGAACAGGACAGTGTAATTATCCCTCTACAATTAAACACTTACTAGTCATGTCGAGGACCAAGACGTGAAGTCGGCCCTTACTACTTTCGTCTGTGTTGTTCTCATCTGTTACCGATCTCAGAATCCTGAACACAAAAAAAACATCACTATTTTTACATATATATGTAACATTTTAATTAGGTTTGACAACGTTGTAGTAAATTGATTGCAGCAGTGTATATCACCTTTCTCGGATGAAACTGGCATTGGCAAAGCAAAGCGTGCCGGAATTAATACGGGTTATTAAGATGCCTGAGATTTTGTTGGCCACAGGATACTGCACTATGTTACAGAATAAGTCTGTGCCAGGAAGTCTGCCGACTACTTCTGTACTAGGTTTGATCGAACTCACCATGATCTTACCAAATGAGACGATCACCTGCAACCATATTCACCCCGATTTCATCAATTAAATAAAAACATCTCTGATTAATGGATACAATAGGAAGTTTGTCCAAATTTTGACTTCATATCCTTAACAGTAAGGGCGCAGTTGTGCTATTTTCGAAAACTTGTAACTGAAAATTCTAATTCAAATTGAATCAAATTATATGACAAGTGCGATACACGTGTCGTTTGATTTGTGTACAATTAAAGTGACTAATTACATAACTAGTGTATTATATTTATTTTATAATTGATTTGATTCCATCCAACCTAATTTCAATAATAATCAAGAAAAAAGTGGTTAGGATAGATTGTTGGGTTCATTGAACCTGGACGTGTGCAGTTCTTGATTTCCAACTCAGTGCTGCACTAGTTGGAAAACATGGAAGGGATGACGCGGTTTTTTCCATTTTGTAATTAAATGCAGTTCTATAAAGTGAAAGGAAAATTAATATATAAAATAATTAGTACCAAAAAGATGCATCATGGAAGAACATGTGTTGGGAAGTATTGGATGGGATTTTCAACCATTCCTACTCAAATTCTTCCTTTATCTATATATCTATACTATCTATATATCAATATTAATATAAAAATTTTACTCACAAACTACAGTTTGTAAAACAACGATATCAAATTCTTTTGTATTGATAATATCGTTAAATTAGTTTTATTTATTTATTTATTTTAAATATGATGTGTTGGTTTAGATTTTTTATTCTTATTTATAATATTTAAAACATAAATAATTATTTATTATATGCACGCAGGGACGGCGTGTTGTAACGGCTAGTATTATATAACTATATCTAATCAACAACTATTATTAAAATAAAACGACAACTACTATTAATATATAATAAAATCTCACATTCGTGGAGTTTGAGCCAATAAACTTTATAATCATGAAATCTCAACTTCACTAATTGAGTTAAGCTTCATTGACGATTTATATTGTAATTAATTTAAAAATAAAAATTGTGAATAATTATATTATTCTATAGGAAACTAATTAACACAAAGTATCTTCCTATCCTACTTTATTCGACGACGTTTCTTACATTGGAACCGAACAAAATAATATAACTTTATTTTCCTTAGAATCAGCTGAGGAAACCTATTTAAGAGCTTTATTCGAATTTTGACTGAGAAAATTAATGATTTTAGTATTAGGGTTCTAAGGTGTCTTTATGGAAAGTGTTGGAGTCAGATTCAGTATTGATAATGGAGAATAAAGATTTTATTCTCCATACATTTCCACTAGCTATATAGTTGGATATGATATCATCGCTTATACCTATGAACTTAGTTGGATATATAGTTATAATCAATTATATTTCATTTGAGCAGTTAAAGTTGAGATATCATGCAATTAATAAATTTAAAATCATGAGTTCAAATTCCACCGACACCACAAGAACTATAACATATAATCATGATTAATAATAAATAGTCATAGCAAATAATTATTAACTACAGTCACGCAGCGGCTGTTGGCCATGATTTTGGCAAGGATAGCTAAAATATTTGTCATGGCTAAAAGTCGTAGCATATAGTTTTTTCATCCTAATTTTTTTGCATCGATTTTATTTAACTGTAGTTAATTATTATTATTTGCCACAATTTTTAGCCATAGTCATTTTAATATTGTAGTCAACAGTAATATTCTTTCTCGTGCAAATGTATGGATATTTACCCCATTTAATGCAATTTTATTGGAATATCAATTTATCATAATATGGGTTTATTTTTCAAGTATTTCTCAATTTGTTGAAATTGATGTAATTATTACATAATTAATAGAGATATTAACCAATCAAGCTAGGACTTGCCTAACTTTTATCCCATCCATAATCATAAGATTCATTGAACCTAGACATGTTTTAAGAGATAAACTTATGATTCCATGCAGTTCCCAACAGGTCTGCTGAAATGCAAACCCTAAATTGCCTTTATGCTTTTCTTCAACTTTTCCTGTGTCTAATAAAAAGAAGTACCAATTTTCTATGGTATATAATAAGTTATGTAAATTGTATTAAATTATTAATATATCATTTGAAAAATGAAATAAGTGTATAGGGTTCATTTCCCCCCACCATTAATACTCCATTTTTTTCATTTGAATTTCGAGAAATTATTAATTTTTTTTATTTAAAAATTGATTCAATATATCGATAATTCAAATCTTTTTTAAAAATCTTCTTTAAGCTTCAAAGTTTGTTAATATAACACTTAATTTACTTTTTAAACATTCATAAAAAAAATAATAGTCTTGGTTTGACTTTTAAATATATTTCTAGTTACAAATATATAAATTCTTAATGTTATGCATAAATATTCCATTTAATGATTACCGATTTAATATTACGTTAAATTAATAATGGTATGAGTATATATCTATATAATAAAGATATTTTATAATACATAGTTAAAAAATAAATACTGTACTATTATTTAGTTTTAGTAGCAACTAAATTAAATCATAAATCCAAATATATAATTACACTACATAAAAATAAATTATTTTTGGTCGGCATAAATGATACAAAATTAAACTAGATACTTGAATTAAAAAGAGAAAGGTAACATATTTTATTATATATGTCTTTTTTTAATTTTACGATTTTTATGTATCGTTTCAAAAATTTGACGAAAAGTTTCTAATATTTATTAACTGAAAACGTGTGTTGGAAATAAAACTTTAATCCATAACCTAAACTATTAGGACACATTATTTTATTTTTTTTAAACTTTTGGTACAACATTATGGTCTTATTGAATAAGGCATTGGTGCAGTCTGTCTTACTAAATTTAGTGGTGAGGACAATTTACAGGTCTCAACAAATAGAAACTACATATGACACAACATTGACCTAAAATCAACTGTTCTCAGAGACCTACACTCCACTTCAAAATTCTAAAGTGTTTCTTCATGGAACCCCCACCATTTCCAACATTCCTATTAGGTACATAAGCCTCCCAAAATCCTGTCGAATTGCAATTTCCAGTGGATTTTTATTATTAATATGCCAATTCTTTTAAATTACAGGACTTAATTGCCACGTTCAATTCTAGCATAACTAAAATTGCAATCCTCCTATAATTACGGGATTAATATTTTACAATTTTTTCTTATTTTACTGACCCCTCAATTTTATTCATCGATTTTCCTAGCATTATTTAAAAAAAAATACTTACTAAAACCATGCAAATTAATCAATTAATTAATGTATGTATATGATAAATGTGACACCAAAAAATAGTGTAAATGAATGATTGAGCATGAGTGAAAAAATTAAGAATAAAATTACCGCGACAAGGAGGCCGATTTCGACGGAACCAAACAGAACCCCCAAGAATGCACCCAGGCAAACCATGAAGTCCAGCTTGTCCACCTTCCAGATATTATAGGCAGCGTGTAGGTCTATGAGTCCCGGCAGGGCAGACAGGATGATGGATGCAAGAATGGCGAGCGGAGTGTAATACAGAAGCTTGGTGAAAAACAACAGGCATATCAGTACTGTTATTGACATGACAATGTTCGACACTACTGTCTCGCACCCCGCGCTGTAGTTCACGGCTGTTCTTGAGAACGAACCTGAAGTTCGGTTCAGGGACGGAGTCAGGATTCTTAGCTATTATCATTAAGCATGAATTATGTCTAATTCTTTCGTCAAAATTAAGGTTTTATTATTAGTTCAATTTTATGTATTCAATTTAAGGTAAATTATAATGATCTTTCCTGGTATTTGACATAATTACGAATACCCCTCATTGTTTGAAAAATTATCGATACTCCCTAATTTTAACGGCCGTCTAACAATTAGTCTAATCCGTTAGGTTTTCATTTATTTTTTATGGTGAACTGATCAAAATGCCTTTATAAATTAAAAAATATAATTTTATTTAATTTTTAACAGAGTTTTTGCCTCGAAAACTACCACCATCTCTCTCTCTCTCTCTCTCTCTCTCTCTCTCTCTCTCTCTTATCTAAGAACGACTAATTATTATTAATTGAAATAAATCAATCACAATCAATCCGTCGAATAACACTTATTATTACAGTAGAAACAACACCTACAATACCGTAGACACAACATTCACACATATATGACGGGGTTAAAACCCATGATCCGGGGCTTCAATTTCGCCAACTGAACTAGGCCTCATTGACAAAAACTATCATCAGTTAACTATAATCTTGGAATTTTTTTTAAAAAAAAATAAAAATGATGATTTCTAAATTTACAGCTAAAATTTAAAAATATATTGATTTTTTTATCAATAAACTCCCATTAGAATAACTCAATAACAGATAAATAATTATTACAATAAATTACTCACATTAACAGAGATTTTTTTAATTATAATGTTGGAAATTAGACTACTCATCAAATTTAATATTTCCAATTATATATAGTGGAATAATTATCATATAACAATTCTGAAATAAAATTTAAGAAATTGAAATATATATATCTGACCAGTGGCTGTGTAGCAGGAAGTCAAAGAGCCAATAACGTTCATAAACCCCATTGCAACCATTTCTTTGTTCCCGTCCAGGTGGTACCCTTTTATCGACGCAAACGATCTTCCAACAGCAATCGCTTCCTGAAATTTAAATCTACTCATCATTATTAGCATTAATGTTTTATATATAAATTTTATATATTAATATAAAAAGATTTACAAAAAAGTACACATAATTAATACACTTTTCAATTCATTTTTGTTCTGACTATGCGAAATTTTTAAAATTATAGAATTAGTTGTCAAAATGAATTCGTCCAAAAATAAAATTGTCGTATTAATTTTACATGACTAAAATTATAATTTTTGATTTATAAATGAAAAATGAGTAGTAAATATATGTATGTACTGACAGTGAGGGCTATTAGAGCACAAATCAATCCAATTTTGGCTGCTTCCCCAACATGCGGACCTCCGAAGTTCAACTGATGAACAGAAGTCGGGTTCAGCCCTCCTTTGAAGTGTTTCACGATTTTGATGCCGTGCTCATCAGCTTTGCTCAAGTACACTATTAGTGTCGATAATATGACTGAGAAAAGAGGAGCCATCGCTGGCAGCCAGAACAATTTCCTGTTCCTTTGCCCCTGTAATTGGAATTAGGAGGAAGAGAATTGATGGTAAGGGCTTATGTCGGGTTGAAATTTCATAAGGTTATGTTTGGATCAATAAATTTTCTTAATAATAAATTATTTTGAATTTGTTTGGATAAGTGGAGTGAATTTATTTGAAATTATTTATTTAAATTCCTTCCGTGAATTCAAACCCATCAATCCAAATGAATAATTAAAAAAGAAAATTGTTATTAACGAGCTTACGATAAATCGAGTAATTAGGATGAAGATGAGGAATGAACAGCCGAGGACAGCATTTAATGGATACCACTGTTGAAAAAGATAAATAAATAAATTAGTTACACAAAATGGAAAAAATAAATAAAAAGCATTAATTATTATCATTTGAAATTAGGCTTACTTGCTGATGAAGTGCTTTAATTACAGCACCAAACACAGAGACCACATCAGTTTTGGAGGTAAAATGGCTAAGTCCAAGCAATCCCTTCAGCTGTTGCAGGCCAATCACAATGGCTGCACCTCCCATGAACCCAACTATGGCAGCATGTGACAGAAAATCCACTAGAAATCCCAACCTGAATACTCCAAACAGCGTCTGGAAGGCGCCGGTGAAGAAGGTGACAGTGAAAACAGTTCGTCGGTACGTTACCGGATCAACCGACGGGTCTATTACTTTCGATATCATTGCAGAGAGCAGCAGCGAAACCACAGCCACGGGACCGATGGCAATTTCTCTTGAACTTCCCATCACAGCATATATCAATGGTGGAATAACACTTGTGTCTGAATAACATATTTCATAAATCAGATCAACAGAATATTACAAACCAGATGAAGAGAGCTGATTCCCTGACTTACACAGGCCATACTGAGGATCCATTTTAGCTAGATTAGCATATCCAATACTCTGCAAATGTGTAAAATTTCCACAACTCAATCAGACTAGAATTTTTTCCATGATTAATAAATACATAAGCATATATATGAAGTTTGGAAGGTGAACCTGAGGAATGCAGAGGCTGGCAAGAGTTAAGCCAGCCAAGAGATCATTCTTAAACATTGCAGCTTTGTAATTCTTTCCCCATTTAAGGATTGGAAAGAGGGTTTGCATGAAGAGAAAGGATCGATTCGGCCGAGGCTGCTTGGGTTTTGGTTGAGGCAGAAGAGTCTGCTTTATGGAGCTGAAGAGTTGATGCCATGGGGCTGGCGGGTCAGGAGAAGTGAGCAGCCATTTAGCCCTCTCCGACCGGCCGGTGGCGGTGTCAGCATCCAGCAGCTGTAACTCCGTCATGGAGTTATCAGCAGGCATGTTGCTCATGGCTGATTCTTTGAAGTGTTCGGGTGAACTCTGTGGGATGCAAGATGCTGCCAGCTCCCTTTAAATACAAGCCCCATGACTACCTTTTTAGCGCCCATCATATGTTATTTTAGTGTTGTAGTTAGTGTCAATCATTCTTTAATAATTCTAACTTCAATTGAATTTGATTAAATTTAAACTAACTACATACCAAATACATTACGTTAATCGTATAATTAATGTATATACATTTTAAAAAAAATAATTAATCACATCTTAAATATACCACACTTACTATATAATTAATTTGATTTGTCCAGATCTTATTTGAATAAAAATTTTCCCATATGCCGACCATCTGGTGTACGAACAGGAAAAATATTAGTATCCCCTTAAAATAAGTTTTTTCATTTAAAAAATATATGGTAATGTGTTTTAATCCAAATAGTAATTTTTTATTTCAAAAAATCCAATTATTATTTTCACTTTATTTTAAGACAAACTTACCTTTGATCTTCTTGCATTATGAGTTTATTTTATATAGCGATATTCAGTTTTAAAAGGAGTAACAAAATACTGTTTGCCAATAGTTTGATAATTTTTTCGATCGTTATTATAAAATAAAGAATTTATTATGACAAATAAGTTTAAAGCAAAAGCATTAATGTAGAAATGCTTGAATCCGTCGCCGCTTCACAGTTGAAATGACTTTGCTCCAACTTGGGAGGCCCAAAATAGTCGCACAAACATATTCCGTCAATGCCCTCTTCCCAATGGAGGGTTATGGGTTAGAATCCTAGGAATATACGTATTTAATTTATTTTTAATAATAATATATTTCTTAATTGATTTAAAAATATTAATATATATATTAATACTAAATATTATAAAAATATATATATTAATTAATTCAAAAATATTGATGTATTAAAAAATATATAATTTTTCGCTACAATTAGTTACTATAGCTGAAAGAAAAAAATCATGGTAAATATAAATTAATCATGGCTTAACAATAGCCATTAGCCGTTGTTTTTGCAAGTATAGTAAAATATTAACCATGGTAAATGATTTGACTATGGCTAAATATTATGGTGAATATTGATTAATTGTGATAAAAATTTAAATTTTTAATTTAATGTTATTTAGCCGTGGTTAATAGTATTGATTTACCATATTTTTTAAATTATAATCATTTATAATAAAGCGAAAATTTATTTTTTTTTAGTGATGTATTTTTCTAAAACAGAATCCGTGAATGCTTCATCAATCCAATTTTATTAGTTACATTGGAAATGAATTTCCGCACCATGTCACCTTCCATAGCTAACTACTTTTTTTTTTTTTTTTTTTTTTGGATAAATTACGACAGGCTCTTTTGAAATTTTTAATAATTATAAATAGTCCTTTGTTATTTAAAAAATTATAAATATTCCCATAAAATTACAAACACCCTAATAAATACCGCCTTGTGACAACTTATTCTTATTGTAGGAGGGTATTTGTTAATTAAAGTATTTATAATTTTATAGAGATATTTATAATCTTTCAAATAATTGAGAGATTTTTATAAATATCACAAATCTCAGGAGAGCTCCTTATAAATCACCCTATTTTTTGATAATATGTGATGCCTTATGTTATTCGATCTATCTTGGAATATGGATATGGATGGAATATAATGAAATAGAGCCACTTTGAGGTTCCCTCTGAAATGAGGCATGGAAGGGAGCCACTACGAAGAAGTTCCAGGAGTTACGAAGGAGGGTTCGAGCTCATATTGGTTGGGTTGAGAACGAGAATTGAACTCTATGAGATCTAATCTCACGTTGTTCCTCAGTAGCTCAGTAGTAGAGCGGTCGACTGTTAACTGATTGGTCGTAGGTTCTAATCCTACTTGGGGAGATTTGATTCATTCTGAATTAACGAATTCAGAATAAAGGGGCTCACTTTGACCGTTAAGAGTAGGGAACTTGTTCCCTGTCTTTATTTCTATCTCATCGTATCCCATAATTTAAAAATTACCCTAAAAAATGTCTTTGTTTCTATCTCATCGTATCCCATAATTCAAAAGTTACCCTAAAAAATCTTACTAATCGATCAAAATCACATTGACATCCGTCGCTAAATACTTAAAAATGCAACACTGATGACAAAATAGTAAAAAAATGTGATTTAAAAGTTATTACCGCAAGAATATGTCTCCATAATTGATATGGTGAAAAAAAAATGAGAATAAGAGAAAAATGTTGAATCAAAGGTCCAGAGCATAATAAGTGGATTGAATTTTTTATTTTAAATTATATTATCTTTTTTATCCCATTTAATATATATACATCACATATATAAAAATATTTTTTTAAATATAATAAATAATATAATTTTTATATAATTGATGTGTAAATATATATAGTCGGGCAAAAGATACTTATGGGCTTCACTAGGAGCATTTATGATAATGAAATAACGTTTTTAGCCTTCGCTTAAATTATTCCTTGTCACAAGATCCAAGGGGTAGATATGTTATTTTAGGCATTGGCTTGATCAGGCGGCTATATTTCATCTCGCTTTTACTATTTTATTTTCAAAAACCTTTTAACTTATCGTCAATAATGATTTATTTATACTAATATAAAAAAAAAAATCATACTTATAAATAACGGTTAATGACACCAACACACCAATTTTTTATAAAGTTAAAAATGCTTCATGATGAAAAAAACTAACTTATTCAACTTTTCAAAATTGATATTAATTGATAAATTATTAATTTTTCCTTTTTTATTAATATAATATACTGATTTATATTTTATTTTTATTTATAATATATTTTAAAGTTTGAAAGATTATTTACTATATAAACGTAACTACGACGTGCCACGATAACTAGTATATCTATACTAATATAAAATAAAAAGTCTTTCCACACTCACAAACGGCAGTTAATGACAACACCACCCCAATTTTTTTTTGGATAATTACATTTTGTCATTCGAACTATGGTTGTTTTTACACTTTGGCATCTAAACTTTTTTTGGTATCAACTTACCATCTCAACTTTACGAAACTTTATACTTTGTCATTATAACTATTTCTCAACCAATTTTTTTGTAAAAAAAAAAAAAAATCATATGCAATGCACATGTGATACTTAAAGGTTATATGATGTGATACTTTTCACATATATATAACATGTGATGTTTTTCCCGCTAGAAAAATCAATAAAATGACAGTCATATATGACAAAGTGCAAATTTCGTAAAGTTGAATGATAAGTTGACAAAAAAAGAAAAAACTTTCAACGGCAAAATGTAAAAACGGGAATAATTCGAATGACAATATATAATTTACCCTTTTTTGTACAGTAAAAAATGCCCTTAATAATAAAATAACTAATTTATTCAATTTTTTAAAATTTATATTAATTGATAAATTATTATTTTTTTCTTTCATTCTTTTTATTAATGTAATGTATTGATATATTTATATAATTCTTCTTTTTATAATATATTTTAAGGAGTGAAAGATTACTTATTATGTACATTATTATATGCACGTAGGACGTTAGCAAAATAATTACATATATTTTCAATTTTACCCCTCATTTAACATTCTCATGTAATAATTTTGTACTTATAAAAAAAAATTATAATGATTCTAATCTCACTCTATATATATATATATATATATATATACATTAATTATCCCTTTATCAGTATAAAAATATACAAAAGATATTAATAAATGGCAAAATAAAAATTTATGTATTTTTTTATTAGCATTAGTATTTTCGTTTTAACCTAACATAAATGTGTCAGGTGTAAAAAAAGAATTTTTCGAAAGAGATGTAATTATAATTTTAAATTTTTTGAAAAAAATATAATTTTATATTTTAAAGAGAATTTAAGTGTAATTAACCTTATTTTATAATGGTCACTTTACTCTAATATTCTTGTCATAATTCACTAATAGCAACAATTTCTACACAATATATATATTACTACTAAAATTATAGAAATAATTATTGTGATGGAAATAAATATTTGTGTTACTTAATACATATGTAAGTGATAATATTAATATTTTCATATAGTCTTTTTTTCACTTTTAATTATTTTATGATAATAGCTTTACACGAATAAAGATGCGTCTTTCTTCATCTATTCACACACAATGAGGTGCACCGTTCCAAGTTGTGGATGAGTTTCATACAACGTAAGGAATTTCAACTTCGAGTTTACGTTGTACAACATAAGGAATCGAAACCGACCAAGGGAGCTCATCATCTGGATAGGCCAGTTAATGGGTGTGTATTATTTGAACTCGATCTCAATACATATTCGTAATTGTTACTTGTATACTTTACTTAAAACTTATCATAAAATAATCATTGAATTTTACACGTGTTATACCAAAATAATCGGATCCGGTCTGGATCTTACCATATTAAGATGAATGGAACAATTATACATATTTTTTTGGGATAATTACATTTCTTTTTTAAATTTAGTGTAACTACACGTAAAACCCTCATAGCTATTAATCATTGTTTTTGAAAGTGAAGTCAAAACATTAATTATAACTAAAAACCATATCTAATGTTAATTAAAACCATAACAAACACTGACTAAATGTGGTCAATGCTTATATATATATAAGGAATAATAACAATACATGTATATATATATATATATTAATGTTTAATATATGCAATAATATAATATAAGCATGCAATAAGTTAACAATTCAAATCTACGAATATGTTCAAACGAGATAAAAAAATAACAAATTATTATAAAAATATACATACACCCGCATTTGTAAAACCCATACAAACAACTTTTTTATTGATAAATGTCTCAACCTTATCAACTGAATAATGTTGTGGTTGGGTGATGTATAAAAAGGTTGAATTAGGTGGAAATGGTGATTCTAGAAATGGTTGTGCCACTGAGAACTGAAGTGACTTAGCTATCCTTCAAAATGCTGCTTAAAAAACTGGTCACTTTTTGGAGAGTTGGGTAAATGTTTTAACAATCCAAGTTCCTCAGCTACACTGAATCCCGACGCCATCCCGTCCACATACAACTCTCACATTTTTCTTTCCTTTCTGTCTTAATTATTGTCACACATCATCCCTGACGATCAAGTGGATTTCATAGCTAGCGATCCTGCTGTCGAAATTCCTTTGATGTATTTCATTTAATTTTATTCGAGTAAAATAATCCAGTGTTTGGTCGGTCGGAATTTTCTTGTGTAAAAAGAAAAAAAACATATCAAACATATTTCATTAGTGTAAAAAACACGTATCACATCACTTATGATTATTAATTATTTTTTATTTTAATATTTTTTTATATATCAAATCAGTTATTATCATTGTATTTTTATTTTATATCCAACCACGTGCGTCCAAGGAAATCGCATCTCAACCAAACTCATTATAAGATGTGAAATGAGATAAGAAAATATCACAAGTAAATCACAATTGTGTTTTTCTATTCTATGCATTTTTACAATTTCTAGCCCATGCCACTTCTATTTTGAAACGATATGAAAATTGAGTAAAAAAATTTTTGTAAAAAAAAAGTTAAGCAAATTATCCCATATTAACAATTTAAATATGGAATTTTTTAGTTTTATTTTTCAAACCACGAGGGATATTTTGCTAAAAAAGATTCTAGAGAATGTTTTGTTCTTTTCTGATATTTAGCGGAGGTAAATTGTATTCTACCCATAAAAATAATTGCTACTTTTGTTGCAGTGTGGATCATACTTGCAAATTGATCTTTTGATTATTTCTTAACAAATTTAACATTACCAAATATTTAAATCTTGATCCTCATCAAGTTATTTATTACAAACATTTACCAGATTTTTCGAGCTTAGATCAAGAAACATAGCCAAGTTTTTAATGTGGGATTGAGGTACTATAAATAATAAATGATACTTCTGGTAATAAGAAATTAAATCCGTAAAAGTATATATATTTATACGTCTCTCCCATCACTACATAAACAAAAAATTATTTTTGATTATAAATCCTACAAAAGAAAATTCATGATAATTTAATACTATTTACATCAAAATTTAAATTTTGACAACATTCGTCACAATTTTACCTATATGTCATAATAATTTTTAACTGTAATTTATGTTTTGGCCTGACTTGAAAAATCAATAACTAATAACCATTATGGAATTGCGATTAATTAGTCGCGAACGATCATATTTTCTTCTAGGCATTGAGGTATAATATAGATTGTACAAACATATTTGTAGATTTTAAGTTTTTCATGTAAAAATATGTAATGTTTAGATTTTAAACATCTGACAAAAAGATATATATTCAAAAAATATTTGTAGAAAAAACACTGGAAAAAAGGAACAAAAATTGGGTCCTTAAACAAAATGTTGTCGATGGGTGTCCAGAAACATTGCCCCTGAAACCTGGGGCGGGGCCAAGTCACTGTATAGATCAAGCGGTTTGCCGTTGACCTCAATCTCTCCAAAACCAACTGAACTGAGAGGTAACTAAACAGACAAACGTGGTCGTTTCTTCACATTTTTCTCTAGACTATTTTGACAGCAACACGTGGCCCTCCTTCCTTCTCCTTACACCACTCTTTCTTGTTGAAATTTTCAAGAACAAAAATTCAGATTTCTTGCGAAACTTTATAGTAAGAATTAAGATATTGGTGTGTTTCTGGGGCCTCATCCAAACAGGGAATTAATTGCCACTTTGCTTCAAGAACCCTTCTTTAATTAGTTGCACAGACCAAATGATTATGGCCCAGAAATTTTTCGTTCCCGGCGGGGTCAAAAATGGAGAGAATGGGAAATTCAAGTTGGTAAAGACAATGAACCTGGACAGGTTTTTGTGGTATTGAACAAGTACTGGATTGTCATCATTTGTTCTTGATCACCTTTCTTGGGCTTGATTGATCAGTTTATTCCACACCTGGACCATTGGCTGTGCGGGTCGAAAGGTAAAATTGGTTACTGCGTTTGTGTGGCTCTTCGTAATATAATTATTGAGGAATACTAGAATACAATGTGTAATGCTTTTCTGCCTTTTCTTTTTGCCGTTAACTATATGCTCTCTCTCTCTCTCTCTCTCTCTCTCTCTCTCTCTCTCTTCTCTCTCTCTCTCTCTCTCTCTCTCTCTCTCTCTCTTTTGGCTTTTTGCTGTTAAATAACTCTATGCTCCCCCCCCCCCCCCCCGGGTGTGTGTGCCTAAAATGGGGTGTGGGACATAACTTTGAGTGGGTGCACTATGAACGGCATTTGGAGGATGAAGTGAGATATGGCACTTTATTGAGTTTGGATTCTTGTTCTCTTGGGAAAGATTTTCAGAAATTTAGAGTTGTAGCTTTTTAAGTCAGCGGCATTTGAGTGAACTGCGGTTTGAATGAGTTGGAATGGATATGTATGACTGATCAACAGAGTATGTGATATGATGAATGATTATCATAGATAGATTCTTTCCATCTCTCTGTGACGCGTAGCTGAAAATTGCAACTTGCTCGACTGATCTAATAGCATCGGAACTATGGAGCGTGAGTGAACACCTTCGACTCATGTTAATTGAATTTAATATGGATGTTTCCCAAAATAATTGAGCTTGTCATTTGCTGAGCTTAACAGCAGTAGGAAACGACATAGAGACAAAGGAGAATATTTTATGTACGGAACAATTTGGATGGTGGCCTTTCGAGCTCATTGCTGAGCAGCTCCACGACTTATTTAACTAAATTTGTTTACATAATTTCACTTTTTCTTGTTCGAACATATGCTTCTTCCTGTTGTTGTCTAGGGTGTGTTTAATTTAAGCAATTTAAAAGCAGAAGTTGTAAAACAAAGCTACTCTTTCACTTTGTTTTGAGTAATAAACTAATAAGCGCTTATTTTAAGCAGTTGCAAACACCCTCTTGGTTCACGACAAATTGTTACTCTTTATAGATTCACACCTTTTAGTACTAAAACAATTGATAATCACAATGAGATTGCTGATCTCATTGCTGAGATAAACTCCCATAAATTTAGACAAGCCTTATGTTGGCTAGTCAAAGCTAGATCCTATTACTCTTTCTGCTCTATCGGTATCTGAAAACAAAGAAATCTAGATTCATGTACAAGTTTCTTAGTCTACCTAACCAGTTAGAAAAGTTTGACCCGTAATTTCTGACAACTATTTAAGTAGGAGTGACTGGAAATGTTACATAAGTTCACGACCTGTTTTTACTTGCTTCGATCTGAGGTAGCTTAATTTTGCCTCAGACAACTGTTCAGTTAATTGTCGTCTTTCTGTGTGATGAAATTCCTATATTTATCGGGTGTATGAAAGTTGTTCTCTTTACCTTTAAATGCAGATTGGAAAATGTTATTTCCGACTTTTGTTATACATTATAACTACTGTTACATTAAAATTTTCTAATGATGCATTTTCGTCCATGTAGTCGTCCTCATAAATTGATGGGAGGTCACACTGAAGAGGCAGTCGAAATGAAAGAGATTGATATGAGAAGTTTGTCGTTTTCTCGTCATCATAATTTCCCGTACAAAGTAGGCGTTCCTCCAAAGCAAAAGTTTTGGACGGAATTTGCTGCTGCGGTGAAGGAAACTTTCTTTCCAGACGATCCTTTGCGGTCCTTTAAGGATCAATCAAGGTCTCGGCAGTTCGTTCTGGGAATGCAAGCCGCTTTTCCCATTTTTGAATGGGGTAGAAGATACAATTTCGATAAATTTAAAGGGGATCTTATTGCTGGGCTCACCATTGCCAGTCTGTGCATTCCTCAGGTACAATTGTAACGTAACAAAGATTATGTGATATATTTTAACATTTTTGGTCAGGTTAAATGCAACAGGCCCCTGCGAAAATACTAATAGGCAAAAGACCCTCCCGAATAAAATAAAAAGAGCGACGACCCCCTTGGACTTTTAAGAAAAGGACAATGTGGCCCCCTGATGCATGCAGGAGATGATGGCTTCACTCGTAAAAGTTCAAGTGGTCACTTTGCCAGTTTTTTTGCTAATGACGATTTTTTTTTCTATTAGAATTTTCATAGGGGGTAAAATGCAATTAATTATTTTTTAATAACATTGCTGTTAATTGTGCAACAGGACATTGGCTACTCGAAGCTCGCAAATTTGTCTCCCCAATATGGTTTATGTGAGTAAGATAATGATTATCATTTATTTGAGTACGTTCTTCCTTAATTTACACAAGTAAAATTTGATTTTTTTTTTTTGGGCCTAATTAGATTCGAGCTTTGTCCCACCTTTGGTTTACGCATTCATGGGAAGTTCAAGAGATATAGCCATAGGACCAGTTGCTGTTGTATCCCTGCTGCTGGGAACTTTACTACAAAACGAGATTGATCCAGAAAAAAATGTTGTCGAATACCGGAGGCTTGCGTTTACTGCAACCTTTTTTGCTGGCATAACACAAGCTACCCTTGGTATGCTTAGGTAGTTTTCCACTTAGACTGCTACACACACAAATTAACCGTAAAGCGGAACTTTTCACTTTGTACTTCTCTTTTTGTCCAGAGCTGATCTTTCTATGTTTTCTCAACTGCATTCTTAGTAGTTCAACAGTTATGTTGGTGTGACAGATTTGGGTTCTTAATTGATTTCCTGTCTCATGCGGCCGTTGTTGGCTTCATGGCTGGTGCTGCCATAACAATCGCACTCCAACAACTCAAGGGTTTCTTAGGCATTAAAAAGTTTACAAGGAGCACTGACGCCATTTCCGTTATGCACTCCGTTTTCAGTTCGGCCAATCATGGAGTGAGTCTCTCTCTCTCTCTCTCTCTCTCTCTCTCTCTCTCTCTCTCTCTCTCTCTCTCTCTCTCTCTCTCTCTCTCTCTCTCTCTCTCTCCTGCAATACTTACGTCAATGGTATTGGCAGTGGAATTGGCAGACAATAGTGATTGGAGCAACATTTCTGGCGTTTCTTCTATTCGCCAAGTACATTGTAAGAAACAAGAATCCTAACATCCAACACTTACATCTTATATTGAGAATATGATATCATGGTAGTTAGCAATTCCAATTTGATGTTGTGTGCAGGGGAAGAAGAACAATAAGTTGTTTTGGGTACCTGCAATTGCTCCGCTCATATCTGTCGTTCTGTCCACCGTCTTCGTTTACATTACCCATGCAGAGAAAAAAGGAGTAGCAATTGTAAGTTCTTACCTTGTCTACTATGAGGACAAAGTATCATTTATTCTTTCAAACATTGCTCAACTTATAATACTACAATACTAATATGTAGTATGTTTGTTCTTGAATTGTCACAACCAGGTGAAACACATCGAAAAAGGTATTAATCCCCCATCAGCGAAAGAGATATATTTTACTGGGCATTATCTCTTGAAAGGTGTTCGAATCGGGATAGTGGCTGGCATTATTGCATTGACGGTAAGCTGGTTTTTTCAGACTATCTTTCACATGATCAATAGTTGTGGAAGAATGATATAACTGAGTAAACCATGTTGTCGATTTGGGGTTATTTACCAGGAAGCTGTTGCAATAGGAAGAACATTTGCTGCTATGAAAGATTATCAAATAGACGGAAACAAAGAAATGGTTGCTCTTGGAGCAATGAACATCGCTGGTTCGATGACATCTTGCTACGTAGCTACAGGTTGAAAAGCTTATAACTAGTAGCAAAAGATTATGATGATAAGATAGAGTCCTCTTAATTTTCTGATAGTTTTGTGCATTTAATCTTTGCTTCTACACGTGCAGGTTCCTTCTCCCGCTCGGCCGTAAATTACATGGCTGGCTGCCAAACGGCGGTTTCTAACATCGTGATGTCCGTCGTCGTATTCTTAACATTACAATTCATCACGCCTCTTTTCGAGTATACCCCAAATGCAATCCTCTCCTCCATAATTATCTCAGCTGTCATTGGCCTGATTGACTATGACGCAGCAATCCTCATCTGGAAGATCGATAAATTCGACTTCATAGCTTGCATGGGAGCCTTTCTAGGCGTGGTTTTCGCCTCTGTGGAAATCGGCCTCTTGATCGCTGTAAGAATACTATCACATATCACTTCAAAGAGATCATCCTCAAGTTTCCCCTGAATAACACTAAATTGTTGCATGCTCTTGTGACAGGTCTCAATATCTTTCGCTAAGCTACTCTTACAAGTAACAAGACCGAGGACGGCCCTTCTTGGAAAAATTCCAAGAACGAATGTTTATCGGAACATCCAACAGTATCCAGAGGCCAGTAAGGTTCCAGGAGTTCTAATCATAAGGGTCGACTCAGCAATTTACTTCTCAAACTCTAACTACGTTAAGGAGAGGTAAATCGATAATTCCCCATTAAATTTTCTTGTATTGGTACTATTATTTTTATTTACATGCTGAGGCACAATGTTCCACTCAAACTTATATAGCATATAATCAAGAACCGTATAAATTCTTATGCTTTTGGCGTTTATATTTCTGCAGGATACTGAGGTGGCTAACCGATGAGGAAGAGCGAGTGAAAGCCGGTGGTCTCCTCAGCATTCAATTTTTGATCGTTGAAATGTCACGTGAGTAGATATTTATTTAAATACCATGATTTGGAGCAATATATGTAATTTATGTGCTTCCATTTCTCATGCATTTTTCTTACACATTTGTAGCCGTTACCGACATCGACACTAGTGGCATCCATGCATTAGAAGAACTGTTCAGAAGTCTCGAAAAGAGAGATGTTCAGGTAATGAACACAAGGCCCTATTCACGAGGATGTGAGTTCTTCTTAAAATAGCAATCAATCATGACTGAGAAAACCTTTACCGACTTTCAACAGCTCGTTCTCGCGAATCCAGGGCCAGTGGTGATCGACAAGTTGCATGCATCAAAGTTCACGACTTTGATAGGCGAAGACAAGATTTTTCTTACAGTGGCCGATGCCATTCAGACGTGTTCGCCAAAATTTGTTGAAGAGGTTTGAAATGCGTAAAAGAAGGGAGTTAGCAGAAAATGAGACTGTTACAATGTAGGAGAATCAAGTGACTTCGATGTTATATATCAGTCCTTTCGGACATGCAGTTTGTTGGGTGGGTGCCTCGTATTTCAGAGAACCCTATTTGACTATTGCAGCGGCGCGGAGTACAAAACTCCTTAGATACAATTACTTATTACGAATATCTCAAAGAATAAATATAATGAAAAGACTAGAGATTAAAACAAATTCAATATATATTGAAGATAGGCTCAGATTTGTCAGATCGAGTAGAACTCAATCACTAAGCATCGGTTTTTACGATCACCACGACCCACGGTTGCTCCACCCAAGAAAGAACACCACCAAGGTTCCGATCACTAAGAACACACTAACTCACGGTCACTAAGACCAAAAGAAGGTTTCGCACAAAACAAAGAAGGTTTCGCACAAAGCTGTTTTGCTAAGGAGGAGCAAGAATCAGTATTCCATTGTTTCAGCCGAAATGGGTCAAGTCCTTTAATAGGGGAAAGGATGGTAAGACTCCATGTTTACCAGTACTCAAATATCAAAGATTTAAGCAATAGGGGAACTAGAGAGAGATGGTTGTGTAGAGATAAGAGAGAAGAGAGACGTGAGAAATAGATTTAGGATTCTGATTTAGTATGAATCCGAACTGGGTCGGGTCAAGTGGGTGGGTGGGTCGTCTAGTGGCTCGGGTTCTAGGCCTTTTAATAGGATCTTGGGCCATATTTCACAACATGCTCCCCCTTAGACCAAGTCCTTATTAAAAGGAGCAGTGTCCGGAACGTTACGCTGGATCTAGTTTTTTTATCACTGCCTAGGGGCTCACTCCAGTGTACCTGCAAAATAAAGATGTTAGTAACATGATATCTAAAGCACACAGCTCGATTAGCATTAAGCACTTTTAACAATTTGCACACAACAATTAACACTAAGTTAATTTTCAAACAAAGGCTATAGCATATTGCCACCGAGGCTCATTCACAATGAATCATCTTGCCACAAAAGGCTCAACAAATCACTTAGGTTCAACCGGTCATATTTCACGAAGACTCAATTAGCCACTTAAGCAAATTCACGCCATCAAGGCACACAAAGAACTCAACGGGCCACTTAGGCATTCACATACGACCACTAAAGCACAATCACATAGCCACATAGGCAAAATTGAACATCCACATAGGCTTAATTTTTAAAACACTTAGCCACTTAGGCTCAAGACACAAAGTTTTACTATATTCACAAGGGAACATTGCACTTAGCACAAAGCAATCACAAGAATTATGAATTGATACAAAATTAATAAACTGTTAATTCTTCTTCTTCAATCACTACATTTGTTTCTTCCTTTTATTAAACCATTTTGGTCTTTTACAATCTTTTATAAAATGACCCTTTTTGCCACAATTGTAGCATCTCCTATCTTTATCTCTAGCTTCTTCTTCGTTGTCATTAGACTCGGAGCTATTGTGTTTTTTATTCCTTTCTTTGCTATATCTTCTATGAAAGGAATTTCTATATCTTGATTTTCCTTTAACAGAATAATTTCATATTGGTTGTTGCTAGGTTTATTCGTTTTTAGGTCAATCTCTTTATTTTTTAGCCCATTCACAATAGTATCAAGGTTCACGCTATCTCTACCGTATTTAATAGCAGCTTTCACATCAGAATAAGTATCAGGTATAGCATTCAAAAGCACAATAGGAGAGTACTCATCAATATTTTTATCACCAGTCAACTTTATGTCTTGAACCAGTTTAGTGAAATCATCCAAATTTTCATCAATATTCTTACACAAATCAAGTTTGTATCTAAAAAATTTTTCGAGTAAGAACAGTTTACTCAGCAAGGAAGTTTCAGTATAAAGCTCTTCTAACTTTTCCCATAATTCTTTCACAGAATTTTGTTTCCCTACTTGTCTTAAGACATTATCTGACAGATTAAGAATAATAGAAGAGTAGGCGTATTCATCATTTTCAAGTTGTTTTTCTTCAGAAATGTTTTTCGTATATCTACCATCTATAGCTTTGAAAACTTTTTTCTGAATCAAAATGCCTTTTATCTTTTGTTGCCAAATTGAAAAATCGAACTTCCCATCAAAAAGTTGCAAGAAATATCCAGACATATTAGAAAAATAAGTGACAATCACAGAAATTAAGAAGGATCCCAGTTAAGCTCAACTAGATACCCGCAACCTCAAGGGTTCGGCCAAGTGAGTGTTTTGATGGGGAGATAGGGAATAAGCCAATAACAATAATATCTCACAAAATTTTCAACAAAAATGCAGCAGTATTTTGAGAGGATTAAAACAGATTTTTCAAACAGAATATTTTCAGAAGATGAGCACTTAATCAGAGGATATTGTTTTCTGAAAAATATTGCACATAAACACTAAGTAGAATCAGAAATTTTCAGCACTAATATCGACCAACAAACAGTGAAAACAACACCAATTTTCAGCAAAATTTCGGACCAAAAACAGCGAAAAACAGCAGCAAATTAACGCTCAAAACAAAATTTCTGCAGCAATATTTTTCTCTTAAACAGCAAATTTCAACAGTAATTTTTTTGCTCAAAATAGACACTAACAGCAGCAGTTAACGCCCAAAAACAGCAATTTTCAGTAGTAATTTCAGTACTAATTTAACGATAATATCAGCAATAAAATTTCAGCAGGAAATCACCCCCCAAAAAATTCACAGAAAATTGCTGATCGCAAAAAACAAAAGATGAATAGATGTTACCGTGAGTCTTCAAGATCAGAGCATCCGTGGCTCTGATACCACTATTGGGTGGGTGCCTCGTATTTTAGAGAACCCTATTCGACTATTGCAGCGGCGCAGAGTACAAAACTCCTTAAATACAATTACTTATTACAAATATCTCAAAGAATAAATATAATGGAAAGACTAGAGATTAAAACAAACTCAATATATATTGAAGATAGGCTCAGATTTGCCAGATCCAGTAGAACTCAATCACTAAGCATCGGTTTTTATGATCACCACGACCCACAGTTGCTCCACCCAAGAAAGAAGACCACCAAGGTTCTGATCACTAAGAACACACTAACTCACGGTCACTAAGACCAAAAGAAGGTTTCGTACAAAACAAAGAAGGTTTCGCACAAAGCTGTTTTGCTAAGGAGGAGCAAGAATCAGTATTCCATTGTTTCAGCCGAAAGGGGTCAAGTCCTTTTATAGAGGAAAGGATGGTGAGACTCCATGTTTACCAGTACTCAAATAACAGAGATTTTAAGCAACAGGGGAACTAGAGAAAGAGATGGAGTTCTGTGTAGAGATAAGAGAGAAGAGAGACGTGAGAAATAGATTTAGGGTTTTGATTTAGTATGAATCTGAACCGGGTCGGGTCAAGGTAGGTGGGTGGGTCGTCTAGTGGGTCGGGTTCTGGGCCTTTTAATAGGATCTTTGGGCCACATTTCACAACACAGTTGCCAGATGGTCTTCTTGTAATAGAGTAAATATTGATGATGGCTAGGAAATTTTGATGTTTCCTTTGTCATTTTGAGATCAGTGTGCATGTTTTCCAAGTAGTTCCCTGGTATTAATTTTGATCATTTTACTAAATTTTCGTAGTTTTCAGTAAATATACGGATGTAATTGTAAGGCAAAAAATCGAGAAAATTTGAAAAACAAAACGAAGAAATTAGACATCTAAACGACAATAAAATTAAAAATTAGCGTTCATTACACTTAGATCCCTCTTGAAAATGCAAAATTACACTTTCCTCCAAAAAAAATTTAAAATTATGCTTAAACCACCTCCAAAATTCATTGTTTACGTTGATCTCTTTTTGTTAGGATTTAGAGGAAATATGCTAACATTAGCAAAAAATATTATAAATTTTCAACCTTACCTCTCATTGAATGTTTCCATTAATAATTTTGTACTTGTACGGAAAAAATATAATAATGTTAACATTACTCCATATATTACATTTATCCCTTTATAAGTACAAAAACATAATAATATTACACAAGGGTCAGAATTAAAAATTTATGTAACTTTTGTTATGGTCATCCAAACCCTAATGAAATGGAATCAGGTGTAAACGGTCAATTTTCCAAAAGGGGTGTAAGTGTAAATTTTAAACTTCTGTGAGGGAAAGTATGATTTCACATTTTTAGATAGATCTAAGTGTAATTAACCTTTGAAAATTACTATTTATTTATAATTTTTAACTTCACCACTCATCATAATTTTATAACTACCTTTTGGTATTTTTTTTTTGCCCCCCTCATACATTTCTATCTTAAATATTTATTTTATCTTATATATATTTCAGGTAAATTTTAACTCTACCAAAAATAAATAATATAATTTACAAAAATTATATACATACATATAATATGCCACACTCACTAATATGTAAATAAAGCATACCATAATTAAATGTACAATAAATTATTACATGTAAAACATATTGTACAGGTTACAATAATCCTCAAACAATTAACTAAAACAAACTAGGCCATTTCAAGAAAGAGGCAAACACTCTATATAATTTAAAGTTTAAATCATTGCACACGTCTCCTTTATCGTTCGAACAAAACCTCTCCTTTGTCGTTCGAACAAGACCACATTGATAAACAACGTAATAACAAATAAAAAAAAGAATTAATTAATTAATTAATGTCATAACCACAACTTGAACTTAAAACCACCTTCTTTGGAATCCCAATACATAGCGATCTCATCGTCAACCTTCAACTTCCTATTCTTTACCAAATCCATGCACGAAATAACGCAGTCGTCGTTGGCCATCATCTGCAAATAAACATCGTTGTTCCAATACTTCCTAGGGTTCTTCTCTTCCGTGACATCCCACAACACCACACCAACCTTTTGCCCTAGGGCAACGTAGTTGGCCATGCCGACACTCCAATACCGTATGACGTGATCAAACGTGTCGTTGCTCGACAAGACGAGCTTGCCAAAAGCGATTTCATAGTGGTGTAGGGTTTTTCTGAGAAGCCAAGGGTTGTCCAGATCAAGAACTGGGGGTGGATAAATGTCTCTCATCTCTATCAGCACACGGCCGAAGTCGGAGGCTGATCCGACAGGCCCTTTTCTTGCCTTTAAGGAATCCTCCTCTTCAGCTTTGGATGGGAAGAAGTTGTAGTAAAACGTTTTCTTGGTGGAGTGGAGAGTCTGCAAGACCATAGTTAGAGTGTTGTACAACGTTGAGTTTTAGGGTTTGATGTGTTTGATATTTATAGGGTTCAATGAAGTGGTCCTACGCTAGGAGAAGTATTCAAAAATTTCCATAATTAATAATCTCCAGGCTAAGTATGGAGTTGATCCAAATCCTTGTAACTAAATTATGCTTCTGTGTACGAGTTTTCTGGAAAGTAGTGACTATGAGTTTAGGAAAGTAATGTGCTTTTTCTTGATAAATAATTGATCATACCATTGCAAAGTAATGGCACATAATATTTTCTGATTTTAAGTTTGTTGCTATAAATACATCTAATTTTATCTTCAATGAATTAAATTCGAGGCTATCAACCAAGTTATACAAAATTCAGGAAAACATATATATACACCATCAAAAATCAAATTTTATTCAAGTTATTTTCCAAAATTCGATCAAAATTAATTTTTCATAGGATAAATTACAACAGAATTCCATAAAGTTTATTGTAATTACAATTGCTTCTTACTATTTGAAAAATTATAAATATCCTATAAATTTTAACGATCATCTAATAAATAATCAATCATAACAGCCCATTATATAAAGGTATTTATTAAACAGTTGTTAATTTTACAAATAAATATATATATATATATATAATTATGACAAATTTCAAAAACCCATTGTAATTTTCCCTTTTCCTACCACACCACATTAGAGATGAGAAACACACATAATTTTCCTGAAGAGTTTAATTAGTTTGAGAAAATGGGAAACATGTCAACCTTGATCATTAATTTGTTCTAAGTTATACAAAGGCTCCTCTTCCTATGTATACATTCAGTTTGAGCACAGCAAAAGGGTTGGCCACTACAAAGTCCTATACACAAATATAAATCAATACCAGTACACAAAGGGCTCCCACCAGAACCTGAATCTGTTAAATTACCTTCTTCTTTTTTTTTTCTTTTTTATCCCTAATAGAAAGAAAAGAGAAGAAACAATGTAAAGCCAAAAAGACAAAAGAAAAAGAAAAAAAAAAGAAAAGAAAAAAGAGGCCCCTAGTGATAATTTTTCCATGAAAGTCATCGGGGGCCTGATAATTCAACGGCATGTAGATTTTCTGTCGAGTCAACGATCCAATCCGAGCTAGGATGTGGAGCAAGTTCAACCTCCTGCCGGAGCACCTCCACCTTCTGCCACTCATCCCATCTCTCGGCCAAGCCATCACCTTCCAGCATTCTCACCACCTCCGACATCTTGGGCCGGTCCATAGGGGAACTCTGGGTGCAGAGGAGAGCAACCTGAATTAGTTGCTCCACTTCTGCCTCCACATAATTATTCTGCAGATCTGGATCCACCAGCATTTCCAGTTTCTTTTCTTTTAGAAGCCCTTTCACCTGGAAAGGAAGAGGCCAAACACATCAAATTTACAAACAAAATGGAAAACCTAGTCGACATCAGAATTAAAAAGTAAAATTGCCAAAAGATAAAACAGTGTATCAAGAGTACAAGCTTTTCTTGAAAATAATGAGCCAACAGGAAATTTCAGAAGAATTTGATAAGATAAAGGGTCGAGGCCTTCCGCTTTTTAGTAAAAAATACAAAGGCAAGTGAGCAAATGATTTCATCTCTTGATTTCCTTTTATGGCTAACCATGGAACCGCAAAATCATCGGAAATGTATTCTATTGTCCCAAATCTAACTTTTTCAATTTAATATAGGAAGACTAAAGTTTATCGAAAACCAAGAGCAAGCTTAAAATAATATAGAGAAAGATGATATACCCAATCAAGCAACATGACGTCATCATCGTTTGCAAGGCGAGCGAGATCGAAAGCCCTCTGTCCTGTTATCAGCTCAAGAAGCATAATTCCATACCCAAAAACATCAGTTTTCTCAGAAGATTTTCCAGTGGATAGGTACTCAGGAGCAATGTGTCCTATAGTGCCACGGACAGCAGTAGTCACATGGGTATCCTTATAATCCATGAGTTTAGCCAAACCAAAATCTCCAACAACAGCCTCAAACTCTTCGTCCAGTAATATATTTGCAGCTTTTACATCTCGATGAATAATCTTCGGGTCACAGTGATCGTGCAAATATGATAATCCTCTCGCAGATCCCAGAGCAATGCGTTTCCTTGTTGGCCAATCAAGTGGTGGTTCATTTGGTGGTCGTTCTACAATCACAAGTACTTGTTTTAGCCATTTATGCTCGGGCCACGCCCGAGGCATACTTCCACGGTTATAACCCGTAAAATTTAGACAATTTAGAATACATAAGCTCAAATCTTGTAGAATGCTTAAAAAGCATTACCTCTTAAACAGGATGCAACACTTCCATTAGCCATATATGGATAAACCAGCAAACGTTCCGTTGGGGTCATACAAAAGCCACGGAGTCGCAGAAGATTACGGTGCACAGCCATACTAATCATCTCGACCTCCGTTTGAAATTGAAGCTCTCCACCAGGTGTTCGCTCCTCTTTAAGTCTTTTGACGGCAACAAGTGAACCATCAGCCAGCCGTCCTTTATATACCTTTCCAAAGCCACCACGTCCCAATATGTTTTTGTTGCTGAAACTATCGGTTGCAACTTGCAGCTCACGGAGAGAAAATCGTTTAAGCTGGCCAAGATGAACTTCAGGGTCCTCCTCAGCTGCAAAGTTATGTGACAATTCATTAAGAAACTCTAGAGATTAATATATAATTAACCAGATTCTTAAATCAAACTACTAACCTGGAACGTCAAAGAAATACTCCTGCGGTTTTCTCCGACGCCACCATGCAAATGCAATGGCAGGTGCAGCAAATAGCAAAGCAGCACCAGCGGCAACCCCTCCAGCAATGGCTCCAGTTGCACTATTTCCTCCTGCAGTTACATTTCTAAAGTTTAAAAGAAATGGTATAAGAATTATATCCCTTAAACAGCCCATCTACGCAAAAACCAAGTTCTTATTTGGAAAACAGTGGAGCCAGTTCAGAAACCACAGCACGGTAAGAATAATTCATGATCAATTACTCTAAGGAATGACATTCAGAGCTAAGAGAAAGCCTGTCCAAGATTTAGCCATGGACTGGAGATCTTCTAGATTTCCTGAAGAATTAAATGCCAACAAAACATACAAAAACAGGGAGAAAGCTTCATAAAAGATTTTCTTAATTTGAGTGGGAACGGATAATGCGTGTGAATGACATGTAGTTGTTCCTGTTTATCACTATTAATTTTGAAAAAAAGGAAAACTGTTTACCAACATAAGTGATCAGAATTTGGCTGATTAACTATAAATAGAAAACTACGTAATCAATTTCAATTGTTTGCCACGGCCACTAGATTCACAATCTGAAAAGCCATAGCTTGCGCTAACTTGTAATGGCTGGATAATAGGAAGATTTTTCTCAATAATGAACATCTATCTCTTGTCCTACACACTGATTATTTAGACAGCTATGCAAAGCACTTGAATATTGATCAAGTTGAAGTAATCCGCGGCAAATATTTAAGGAAGAACTTTTTAATCTATGTTGTATAATCACGAACAAGACAAGAAATGCCAAAACCAGTTTGATTTGGCAGGAAACTCTGTTAACATGCAATCTAAATAACTGTGCTGACATTCTGAGTGACACTTCAACCTAGCTAGATTAAGCAACACCAAGCAAGGAAAAACCTGGGGCAGAAATTGGTGGTGGTGGAACAAACGGAGGGGGTGGAGAGAATGGCGGAGATCCAGGGCATGGCCGTCCAGTGACTGGTCCACACAGATCTAAGTTGTTTGCAAAACTGCAAACAGAAACATCACCTATTTGTCAGGTCCTAATTGAAACCACTGAGGTTGCAGTTCAAATCAATCTCGGTGGATATGCCAAAGTACCTTATAGGCGTAAATAAAGAAAAGGAACCGTTGTCTGGAACTGCACCTGAGAGACGGTTGTTCGATAGATCCCTGCATAAGAATGTAACATGAAATATCTGCTTTAACACTTCTTGAAGATTGTGTGAGAACAATGAAATATTCCAACTTGGACACTCACAGAACTTGAAGGGATGAGATATTAGTCAATGACATAGGGATGGGGCCTGTCAAGCTGTTGTTATTTAACCGCCTATCCTTACAAAGGACAAAAGAACAGTTAAGAATAAACTACTGATATATGGAGATACTAACAAAATCAATGTCTAAAGAATAGCGAAAGGAAATTAACACGAGAACACATAAGGTGTAAACCAAGAACCGCCCTGGGGTCTGGTAAGGAAAATGCAGAGTAATGCAAATGACTATAATAAGAAGAACATGCAAATTAAGATCAATATTTGCTAATCCAGGATAACTTCACGCACAGGAATCTCAATTTCGACAACTTGCCCAACGTGTCTGGAATGGGACCAGTGAAACTGTTCAAGTACAGATCCAAGCTCACCAAATTAGTAAGATTTCCAAGATCACTGGGTATTGGCCCACTTATGTTATTACTGTATAATTCCCTGTCACCACAAATAATCAACAGAAACAGTGTTAGTTTAAATAAGACCAAATGTAATGGCATAAAAACACACAAGCATTAGAACAATGCGAACTTTTGAAACTTTTAGGCGTTCACTCATGTGCCTGTATACACATGTGCTGACATGACAGTGTTGAAGACATGAGCACGCATTAATCCATATTGCACAAGTATGATCATGTTAATTTGTATGTGGTTAGCAGTTTACTCTACTGTTGATAGTCAGAAGAAGCCTTATACGGTTATACCAACAGGCTACAAGATAATGAAACACGAATCTATTATTGACCACAAAAGACGTATTAAAAAAGAAAAAGAATCATTTTCTATATAATCTGAATCAAAATAAAATCTTTATTTACTAATTCCGATGACGTTTAAAGATGACAAGAGAAATTTGAATTTCGGAGGTACTTCCCATTTAAAAGCAAATATTCCTAGAAATATTCAAAGCTTACCTTAATCAACTACACTTTAAAATATGATAGCACATTAACTAATGCCTAGTTCAAGATTGAGAACTTCACTTACTCTGTTGATCAATTTCAGAAAATATGGTATAACATAATTTCTACCATATGCAAATAAAAAAGCTTTTACTCCAGCAGAAATGAATTTTTGACAACTGCATTCTTAATTACTTTAAGACAGTTTACGTTTGCGGGATATCTAAAGTGCGAAATTGGAGATTAGATTATATACCAGTATGTAATCATTTTAGAAGTAACCAATTTGATGAGTTAGACTCAAAGATTGACATCAAATATCGCTAGTTGACACGAGTTCCTTCAACTTTTCATCAGTACATATAACAAGACATGCAAAACCCATGCAAGGAAGTAGAAATTTAAAAAAAAAAAAAAAAATCCTTTCCATCAGAACATCATGCAGATCAAGTCCTTACGAATAAGCAACAACTCCCGAGAGAACTTTTATTTTGTTGAAGATTTTTCAGGCAAGATAGGCCACTTGATTCAAGTTATATTACATATCAAAAGATTTTCTACGAACTTCCTCTTAGTAACTCACATGCAGTAACCGACAAAATTTCACGGGGAGGAAAATCTTTCACTCCTATCGAAAAAGGGTTTTATTGTATTTCCTTTCTCCTCTCTTGGAAATCCAAGAACCTATCAGCAACACAGTCTATCCAATTCTAAACACACGTCACCACAATATATTGTCGACGGATGCTCCCCCCCTGCCCCATCTCTCTCTCCTCTCACTACAGAACAATATAAATTTGAAGAATCGCTGTTTTCTTTGTTGAGATGAATTCCCAACTATACTCCAGTCAACTAAGCCTCTTCCAGAAACTACACAGAACTACTACATTTTCCTTGATACACATTTCCCAGAAATCCACTAGCTATAAACTCAGGAATATCTGCAGCCATGCAGACAAGATTACAAATAATTCTAAAATATTAAAGAAACCCTATGATATCAAAATTTCCGGGAGATTCGAATTTTAATAGGTTTATTATATTGTAAGCGTTTGCTGCTTTCATAAGAAACCAATCACAGACAAAACTGATCTTCTGAGCCCAAAGTGGAGACAAAGCATGTGTAGAGGAAATGCGGTAAAAAGAGTAGCAAATAACGCAAACATGCCGTACAGGTACTGCAAATTCTTCAACAGGCCAAGCTGTGGAACCAATTGACCTGATAAAGCAGCATTTCCAAGATCACTGGACAGAAGTTCATGAAAATGGATTAGATTAGCAGTTCAATTGGCAAAGTAAATTGCCACCAACATACGGAACAGGAACTAAATACAATAATGAGAAGAGAAACAGTTAACCATATACTTACACTCTTATTACACTGTTATCGTTGTTGCAGGTGACATGGAACCATGTGCATGGGTTGACAAGGGTAGGGTCCCAGCTTTGCAACACATTGTTAGGATCCTCTAAGTTTGTCCTAAGGCTATGTAAAGCATCACCTATCCAAACAAAAGGACTGCAAATTTGAGAAGCCACAACTAATATTGCTGCCATGAAAGCAAAATTCTATGCAGATATTTTGACAGAGGCCCCTTCCTCTCAATTGCATCAAAACAAATCAAGCTATGACAATAAAGAACAGAATTTAAGTAAGTTAGAATACATAGAAAGAATCTTTACTGGAATTCGATAAAATATCTACCAAATTTGATCGAAGTATTTCAGTTTCCAATAACAGTTCCTTGATACCAAATGCTATGAAATAATTGTCCTAATAAATTGCAAGAATAGCTTCATTCTTATAATATTTCCAGAATTTGACAATAATCAACAACTAAAATGGCAATAAGATTAACAATTTGGGCATAAGGGGCCTATTTTTAGAGCTGGAATATTATCAAATAGAGTGCACAAAACACTCAACTGAAGGGAAGCATATCCACAAAATCATGCCAAAGAAGCATTGGAAGCAGAACAATAATCCCACAATGGCATTAATCATCACCATTTTAAAGTTCAAAGATTCCAATAGAATACCGACCACTCAACCTTCCCAAGTACATGCCAAAAATAAACATAATCAATTATACAAACCCCAGAACAAACTTTTCCACATTTCTTTGAGTAGAAGCTGCAGTTTCCAACTAAAATTCCCAAAAATTATATCAACCAGAAGAAAAAGGTGAAAAATCTAAAGACTGCACCCTAAGAACAAAATACAAAATCCCACAAAAATAAAAAAGTTTAAAAAAAAAAGAAGAAAAAAAAAAGAAAAAACGGAAACTTGATAACAATATTATGCAGATAACAAAATCGAAGAATACAAACCTTCCATATTAGCATAAATACACCTCAGAGGAGGCACCACCAAGATCAACCAAACCACCAGTAACTCCATACTCCCTCTTTTCATCCACTTCTCCATTCCCACATACAAAATCTACAGTATATATACAAAATAGGTGACAAATTTCACCAGCTCATGGGATAATGTCTCAGATCCAAAGAAAGAAAGACACAGCATTTAAAGAGAAAAACCACAAAACCCCAAATGATAGTACCCTATATCCAGCCCAACTCCAACATTGCTGCACCGATCAAGCAACTGATCCCATCACATAACTTAGGCCAAAACCCAAGAGACCGAGATGGGATTTTTGCTAATTTCTTGAATGTAAATAAAAATCTGTACTTGGGCACTTTTTTTTGGAGTATATCTTCTTCGGCACTTTTAATGGCTCTCTGCAAACTTTTTTAACCTCTGCTCTGTACTTTGCTTTTTCTCCCCTCTCTCTCTCTCTCTCTAGAAATATTCACCTCCCCCCCTCTCTCTCTCTCTGTCCCCTCTTCCTGCAGTGAGAAGCGTGGAGGTGAGAGAGTGTAAGTGTGTGGGATAATTATCGTTTTTTCTTTTTGGGCGTGTGTGTGCGCTGTGAGCAGTGTTTTCGAGAGCTGCCCGAACGGTGGAGGGGCTACCCGGCCTGCCCGTACCTCAACCTCAAAACGGCTTCGCGCTCACAACTGTGACTGTCAGCCTACACTTTTTTGAGTTTTTTTCTTTTCTTTTTTTTATTTTAGCCAATCACATCATTATTCCTTTTGGAAATTTGCTCCAATTAAATACAATAAGATTAAGCACGTATAAATTACATTCACAGTCCCAAAATTAAATCTAATTACATAAGTATTCATTATTTTTTATAAAATTACAAATACATCCTATAAATAGGTGTCTATGTAATTTTTCTCATAACTTGTTTGTTTAGATTTTTACCCTTAAAGAAAGTTTCAATATAAATTATAATTACAACTTTATGAGATGTAACAATTTTTTTAAAAATATTTAAAGATATTTATATAATTAGAACTAATTAACTTTTGAATAAGCTGATGCAAATTACCAAATTACAAATGAATCCATCTGGGAAAAATGTCTGAAATTTGTATATCCTAATACAAGGAGAAAAATAATATAAATAGCAAATACATAATGATAATATTATAATTATCATCTGAATATAAGAATTCACAACCGACCACTTTTATTCTGCCTCAATATGATCTTAAAAAAATTTAAGATTAAGGTTGAGGTCTCATGAATAATTTAAGGTTATGAGTTTTACTCATATCGAATATGTGATATTTGTCTCACTTTATTTGGGTTATTATATTTATTTATCATTATAAGTCAATGTTGATGTATTGATTGAATTGACTATAACTCAACATATCAAAATAAATTATTATAATTTATTTACCGTGATTAATAAAAAATTATTACTATACATATATTACGAGTCGTTCACACTGATAATGTTATGCATAGTAAGAATTGTGGCTTGGTACATTATAATTAGGGATAATTCATAATTTTATCATTTAGGAAATTGGATAGTATTTATGAGAATGTATAATGGAAAAGCTGAAAAATTTAAGACAAAGTCAATGAATTTTGATATGCTTTGAAATCTAAAGCATTTACAACCTTTTGTAGTCAAGAGGAGTTAGATGGGATCACATGTCTGGTGGATGCACAGTTGGTTTGGCGATATATATGTCCAACATTATAATTATTATTACCATAAATTACAACAGTTTCTTAAAATTTGATACAATTATAAATATTTTTATTATTTAAAAAAAATTACCAATACTATGTGGGGAAAACCGCATTTCATTTCATATATTAAGCTCATTTTTAGTTTGGTCCTATTTGTTAGATTTTTCTCACGTTTAGTCTTATACGTTTCAAAAATATTCTCAATGTTAGTTTCAAACCACTTTTTGATCTTGTTTTTAGTAGAAAAGTCAGTAAATTAATATTTTCAAGAAATGCAAAGTGATATTATTGAAATAGTAATTAAAATAAAAGCATACTTATTTGTACGTATTCTCATTCGAATTTAACATCATAATTAATATACAATACAATTTTATTAACTAATCCAAATATATTCATATTTTACACAAAAACCTAAAAAATTAAAAATATATAATTTTTTTACTGAAAACTAAGTTTGCCTTTTTGAATAATTTCTCTTCCTTGCAAAAGTTCAAAGGCATAATATTCTTTTCAATCATTTGAAAATTTGCTAGTTTTTATAAGTATTTTGGGTATACTACTATTAAAAGCATTACTACTATTATTGTCCGCCAACGTTCTTGAAAATATACCTCACATGTCTCAATCAAATTTTTGCCCTCATCGTTCCATGTTGAATAAGATATAAATGTTTTTAGAGGTCTTTGACTCCATAGAAGAAACACATAATTTATAGAAATTATTTCTACTTTTTATTTGGAAGTGTATACGTAATTTTCTAAAAAAAGGGATGATTTGTACAAAATGAAGTTAATGTTTTTAATGGTGTATGTTATAATTTTTTTAAAAAATTGAGGTGATTTGTGTAAATAGATCATAAATCGGATAATGCAGATTGGGACTTATTTATGATGTTTATTAGCAAAAATAATCATGAAATAATTGTTATATAGTGTATGATCAAGATTTGATATTCTACCACTATCTGAAAATGTGATATAAAGCTTTTTGAATTAAATTACGTAGTGTTTTTTAATGTCCATGCAGTTTTAGGCTCTTTTTACACAAATTGAAACCGTGTTATTAAATATTAATTTTTTTAACAAAATAATTATTTTTAATATTATGTGTGCTTTCGAAATTGCGCTTACTACCACTAATAACAAAAATTTATTTCTCAATCGCCACAATAATCCATAACAATATCCTAAACATCGAATCACAAAATATATTTTTTTCCACGTGCGCATGCAAATGTGTCGAGAAAACACTAATAAGTGGCCGATTGATATTTAAATATAAACCCACAGCTTTAGAACATTAATTAAATTAATCCACACCCACTTTTTGCACTCCATAACAATTATTTAAATTCAGGTAATAATATCTGCATATGTTATCTTAACATAAATTATATATATATATATATATATATCCTCTATGTGGGGAACAATGTTGGACAAAAAATATTTCCCTAGAACCTTTCATAATGATGGAAAGTGACCGATTGATATTAATGTTGTATCCAAAAATATGAGGCGTGGAAAGTGACGGGACAGTGGACGCATAACCCCGTTCGAGGTTGCAACTGTCCGAGATTAACAAATCCTAGTCAATAATCAATATTCCGTTTTCAGACAACAATTTTGCTTTTACATACACAGCTCCAAACTCTAAATTTTTTGTTGGTCAAAGAGATCAATTTGGAAAATTCATTTATTGTAATAATTGTTAGTGAATTATCAGTCATTGAATGGGAAAATTTTACTAAGATCGTCCTAAAATTTTATCCTCAATTTGTTAATAAATTATGATCAACTTTGAAATAAGGTTATTATTAGGGCTTGTTCAATATAGTTGTAATGTTGTCTTATCTTGTAGGTCTTATTACAAAAAGATTCGAGACGTACATTCTTTTTTTAAGACGTAATACTTAAAATTCTACATTAAAACATACTATCTCTAAAAATAGTAACAACAATCGACACAAATTTTGATGCAGTTAAATTACTTCATTTGGATGCAGTTTAGTTAATGTGAAAATATTATATATATGTAAAAAGATCAATTAAACTGGTTCAATTCTATAATCAATATTTAATATGATTTTTAGTTATGAAAAAAATATTTTCCATAGTTTTAGCTATGACTAATAATTTAACCGCACTTATAAAAGCAATAACTAATGATTATCACAGGGTCATGATTAATTTATATTTACCAAAAAAAAATTCAATCATAATAATTAATTATAATGAAAAATTATATATATATATATATACATACATATATAAATTTTTTATGTAACTCGAAAATCAATTTGATTTATTTAAAATTATATGCAAATCAATTGTTGCAGTTGATCCAAAACTAGAATCGAGAATCAAGAAAATTTCTTGTGTTCCATGTAGGGTTGGCTCCACAAAGCAATAACGGCTATAGATTAAAAGGCATATAACCTGCCCAATAATTTTCTTCATCTAATCATACTTTTAGGAAAAAATATTATCAGATAGGTTTATGTTCCAAAAATGTTGTTATCAGATTCGTTTTATAAAATTTACAGTAAATTACAATGGGCTCTTATGAAATTCGTTATAATTACTCTTTATTATTTCAAAAATTATAAATATCTTCTAAAATTAACGATCGTTTAACAAATATGACTCTGTAAATTATCTTAATTTAGATATAATGTACCTCATATTTTGTCTTTTTATGTATATACTTGTGCTAGTCTTTATCTATAAATGTGAGTGGAATTGGCACAAAATAAGCCTTGATGTGCGGGAAAAAATTGGACAGAAATACTCAAAAATACCTTTGGAACAGGTGTTGCCCGAAATTAGGCCTACCTGTTCTTTCTGGTCAACATTTTGGAGTGTTAGCGCTGTCCTTTTGCATTTGGTCTTTTCTGAAACCCGTTGCATAAATATTTTAATAAATTCAATAAATATTTCTGGTCAATATTGTTAAATTTGAAGGGTGCTGAGTAATTATTTTAGCCTGCATTATATATATGGACTAAATTATTCTTATATTAAAATAAAATGACAGGTAAATTCTTTCCTTCTCTTTTTCCCTTCTTTTTAATTATTTTTTCTTTACCATTATATTCACTACAAGAAAATAAAGATTAGTGACAAAAAAAATCAAATGACAATTTTAATATTATCACTAATTATATATATTTAGTGACTACTATTTTTTTTGTCACAATAAGAAATTTCATAATTTTAATTATTACTATTATTTTGTAAAAAAATGTAATTAACATGAATTAGTGACAAAAAAATATATTAAATTATCACTAAATACAATTAGTGACTTATGTACAACAACGAATTAATGACAATAAATAATAGTTGTCATTGTTTTATGTTGTCACTAACTTGTCATTAATTGTATTTAGTCACAACTTCTACATATTTTTTGTCACTAATAACTACATAGTGACAAGATAAAATTATTGTCACTTAATATATATCATTAGTGATAATATTAGAATTATGACTCGATAGTTTGTCGCTAATATCATATTTTTTGTAGTGATTGTACTCGTCATCCCTTAAACACAATGTTGTTTGTAAATATATTCACCGAATGCATGGTAACTATTATATTTTTTTAATTTAAAAAAATGAAATTTATAACAAAAAATTACATTTAGTTATCATATATACAAAATTTATATAATTACATTAGTATTAAGTGAATTTCTGTACTGTATGCAAAATCAAATGTACCATGATCACTAGTTTATAATGATCAGAGAATAATAGTATGAAATAAGCAAAAGACTGCTGAAAAGTATATTTTTGTCCAATTTTAACAAAGCATCAGGAATTGGCCCTTTTGGATCTGAATTTTTTTAATTTATTTAGAAAGTGATCAATCAATTAGAGTTATGCCGAACAAAGAGTAAATCAAGCAAATTATTACAATAATTCAAGGTTGAATGATTGTTTAGGTGGGTTATAAAAGTTTGATAAAATATCTTACAAAATATTTGATAATTTTTTTTAAAAAACAAATCATAAGATTAACAAATATGACCTTACGAACTTATGGTAAAATCTATTAATCTCCGTTAGTTTTTTATCCGTTTTTCTGTAGTGAATTTACCAGAGTATCCTTATTGACTGTTAATTAAAATTTTACTCAGTTTTTAAATTTTTTTTATGGACTAAGTGGATTTTTTTTTTTAAAAAAAAACCTCATCTGTAATTTTTTTATAATTTTGTACAAAGATAAAAAAATATAGTAAGGGAAGAATTGAAAATCCCATACCTTCATTAAATGATTGCATAATTTTATCAAGTATAAGGGATATTTATAATTTACTGAACAATGAGTTATTATCCATAATTATACTAAATTTTAAAGGAACTCGTTGTAATTTATTCTTTTTAATATAAATGAATTGGGTCCTATTTTATTTTTAAACTTAACAAACTCCATCAATTACATCAATTACAAAATTGTTACTATTGACATTTTATAAGATCTATTATCTTATTTTTATCGAAATATTTCAAAAGTATATTTTAAATGAAAATTTGTAAACTGAATTTGTGGGCCTAGACATGAAGTTGAAGATGAGGTTTGGGGGTACATTGAAGCCCAAATTTGAGTATATAGCATGTGGATTGAGGTGCAAATTGCAATGATTGATGTTAGTGTCTTTCTCCTTTGGAAGAGAACATTATATGTTGACTACTCATGAAAATGAATGATGAAGGCAGCCCATCACTCATCACCATTTTCAAACAACTAAACCTTACATCATCACACCTTTACTTTCCTCTTTTTTCAATCCCTAAATCATTTGATTGAACCCCCCCCCCCCCCCACCCTCAAATTGATAAATTACAATCGGCTCTCATAATATTGTAACTTTACTCGACACAGTTGGATAGGATCACTAAGGCTGACTTTTATCCCTTTTTTGGCTCTCTCTTTTGTGTTAATTGTTAGGAATTTTTACTTTTCTTTTTTTGGTGTGTGTGTGTTTTGTTAGATTGTAAATATGTGTAGAAAAAATATCTTTAAAAAAATATAGTTGCAAGACAAAAATTTACATAGTTTGGAAAAATTCTTATACTTTCACAGCTATTCAAAATCGATAAATTTCACCTACACTTAGTGTTTTCTATCATTTTGATTAGTTACCGAAAATCAGCTCTCATTATACAAAAAAAAAATACCATCGGTTATAATATTAGTGACTATGACTAAAAATCATGGTAAATTATTATTATTAATTACAATTAGATAAAATCGAAGCAAAAAACTACTTTTTTCACTTTGAAAAAATTATTTACTGTGGTTAAGAGCCATGACAAATATTTTAGCCACTCTCACAAAAACTACGACCAACAACTGTTGTATGGCTATGGTCAATAACTATTTGCTATGACTATTTGTTATTAACTATGATAATTAACCATAGGAGAAGTAATATATAAATATTGATAAAAAAAATTCAAGTTTTTTAATTGAATATTTATTTTCGACGAGTCGTTATAATCGAAATTTCGAAATACTATAATAACTTTGGAAGCAATTTTTGCAAGGAGGTTGTAGATCTGAGGCATGACAAAACATATTTTAATGGGTACATTTGTATGATGGGTTAGATACAAGAAAATGGTCACAAAGTCTTCTCATTCTATCACAAAAGTTACGCACTTAACCATTTTCTTGTCTTAGTTACGGGTGCAAGACGATCCAGCCCGATTTCGACTTAACTCGAGCTCGAGCTCCATAATTTCTATTTGTGAGCTCGCAAGCTCACTCTCTTTAAACTATATATATATATTTTTTATTTTTGAGTATTTTTATATTTTTAACTACATATTAAATATTGTATAAAGTTTATAATCAAAATTCGTTATATATTAGAATTATTTATCAATATATCTTGTATTTTAATTTTATATAATAATAAAATACCGTACTTTTATTTATATTATCTAAAAACAAGCTTAATCAATAGTTTAGTAAATTTGATATTTTTTTGTAAATAAATATTTAATGTAATGCATATGAATTTTATTATTATATTTCAATATCCACTACAATATAATTCATTTGTTCCAGAATTCACTACAATCAAATGATCGGACTGAATGATTTTTCATGACCGTCAATTTTGACCAAATTTCTGAAATCATAGAAGTTTAAGTTATTTAATTATCTAAAAAATATTTCATTCATTAAAAAATCTCATCTATTTTAAGGTAATTAGAATTTTAGTTCGTATTTGTCTAAACAAATCCACTTATCCAAAATCTTATCTTAAAGAGATCGATACTAATCCAATCCTACTAAAAAAAACATTAAATTTCGAATTCGTTGTTAGGATAAGATATGATTAATTCCTTAATTTTTGGAAAAAAAAAACATATTCTATCTATTTCATAAAAGCCCTTTTTACACTGATATTTCAGTTTTATTTGGTTTATAAAGTTTCTTTTCTAAAGTGTTGGGTCACTCTTAATTTTTCTTTCCCTCATTTTGTATATCTTTTTGCCATATTTTGCAGAATTCTCGTACCAAGATTCGATTTTTCTTTGCGGTATGAGGATGATTTACTGCGTCCTGTATGTTTATTCGAAATCTTCCAAATATTTTACCTATTTAATTGTTTCCAATCATGTTTATTATTTTCATTCTATTTCATAATTCGTAAATTTTTACTTTTACACTAGAAGAAATATGATTTTTCATGACTATAGTTAATTATCATGATTAAAAATAAAATTTGTGGTAGATATTATTTTAATACGGTTCTGCAACGGTTATTTTTGCAAACAATGCCAAAATTTTGCTATAGCAAAAAATTATCGTAAATATTTTGGCATTAGGTAAACAATAACGAATATTAATTAAATACAATCAAAATTTAAATTTTCAAATTGTTTTTGGTCCGCCTGTGATAATAGTATGATTTATTATGATTTTTAGGCCTTTGTGATTTAAAATTTAGGAAATAATAATTTTCTTAATATAGTGTTAGGTGTATTATCTAATATATTTATCTTTAGATGGTAAATAATTTACATTTATTAGATCCTCTATTTATTTATACCATATCGCTACAGATTATGATAAATCATTATCATTAATCATGATTAAATAAAATCGATACAAAAAATTAGCTTTTTCACTATGAAAAAACTATTTGCCACAACTACTGGTCATGGTAAAAGTATTTGTTATGACTTTTAACCATAACAAATATTTTAGCCACCCTTATAAAATCACGACCAACAATCATCGCATGGCTATTGTCTACAATAATTATTATTAACAACTGTGATAATTAATTATGGAAATATTATTGTTATTGTAGTGTATATGATATACCAATACAACTGAGTTAAATTGGGCTAAACACTTTTCATTTTTCACAAACTTTTTACTTTATTTATATAGCAATAAAGCTTATTGGTTGGCCACCATGGTTTATTTGCTTGTAGAATTGCCATTAATTTGCTTTCTTGAACATTTTCATTTATTTTTCTTACATTAATTTAGGATTTATTTGTTTTTTCAATAATTGTCCTAAAATAGTTATTTGGTTTAAAATTTGGTTTTTATTCTTACCCTTTTATGGAGTTATTAGTTTATCTTAATTAAATAATCATTAGTTTTATTTGCCCCACAAGAAAAAATCTGCACCTCAATTGTACTTTAATATTTTAACTATTTTTGTTTCTTTTCTATTAAATAAGACACATTTGATTTTTTTTTTAAGCTCGTTAAATGAACACCATTGATGTGATTGTGATTTTAGCGAAATGATGAAACGAAAATTTTGCCCAAAATACGCTTGCGCATCAGGTGAAATCAATGCCGATTTTGAAAGAGAGTTCAAATCAATGAATAGTCATCTTCCTCTGAAAAATTATATTTTTTGTATTTATAGTGGTGTTGGAAAATATGTAGTGCGGTAGGGTGTATGTATTCATTATATTACTTATATATATAAAATTACTTTTTTATCCCTATGAATAAAAAGTGTAAGACCAACGTATACATCAACCATGATTTAAATTGAGAAATTATTTCTAGCTTATAATGTTCTAATTCTTTTGCTTTTTTATATTTCATTTTAGAAAACATAATATATAAGGAAAAAAAAAAGAAACCTTCCGTACTTAAATAACTCATAGAAAATTATAATTGAAATTGGTTCGAAAAATTTGAACTAATTACACTGTAAATAGAATATAATCATCATATAATTAATATACAGTTCAAGAAAAATAATCAATTATAAAATAACGACATATCACTTGTTGTGTGATAAATTATATTCAATTTAATTTAATTTGAGTAAGAATTTTTTATAATTCATAAAAAAAAAGTGGGAATCTGAGTTAGGGATAATTTATTTAGAGAAAAAAATAGAGTACGTAGGGGTGTGTGAAAAGACAAGGACTGGAAAACAAGAAGGAAGAGTCAATGAGTTGTTATCGGTCTTCCTCTTTAAGCTGCAGGTACGGGCACCAACCATACCATTTAATACTGCAATTCTTTTTCAACATTGAATGACGGTTTTGCCCTTCATGGTAGACAGACTCTTTATATTTTATATATATACACACATGCACACACCTATGATTCAAATACCAGACCCCCATAAGGAAATTTTCACTAGACGACTTTGTGGGTATTAATTAATTTACACCCAAGGTATTTTTTCAAACATTCAATGAGATTTGGTGCGTATGATGCACATTCAATTTTGAAAATATTTTTTATATATCGACTATCAAATCTATTATGGTTGTGGTTTATAACTATTTTATCAGAATTGTTGTGGGTACTTTTGTAAATTTTTTATTTTTTATTAATAATTAAATTATCCAAACATGAATTAATTATTCATAAGTGGAAGATGTGAACAGATGTTTTTTGTTTTTGTGGGGAATAAATGGGCCTCATCTTTTGTTTTTTATAGTGATTATTATATGGTTCATCAACGTCTCAATAAATTAAGCAATATATTAATTAATATAAATAAAAAAATAAATAAATTATTATACTCACATAAATTGAGATAAATATCCACAAAGTTGATGAAACTCAAGCTCCTAATCTTAAACTTGTTCATTAAATTTTAGCCTTAATTACTAGACTTCATTCATCGTTAATTAAATTATAAAAATATCATTAATAATTATAATAATTACTAACCATCTTAAATTATTATAGTAATCATTTACAATAAATGTGCAAATTTCCGATGCACTCAAACTTTTACAATCATGACGTATGCTGGACGGTGCTGCATTACGATACCATTTGCCTAATTTTATATCAATATTTTTGCATGCAAATCACCAAATAAGTATATATATATATATATATGATAAATTATAATTATCTTTCTTTATATTTGACGTGGTTACAAATATCTTTTTATTATTAAGAAATTATAATACTCTTCTTATTTTCGCATTCATCTAACAATAAGTCCATTCTATTAGCTTACATTAGATAAGAATTTGTGGCATAAGAAAAAAAATTACTATTGACAATAATATTAATGACTATGACTAAACATCATGTTAAGTAATTTTTATTAACCCCCTTTCAAGAAAAAATCTTATTAACCACGAATAAATAAAATCGATACAAAAACTAACTTTTTCACCATGAAAAAATTACTTGCTACAGTAAGAGCCATTATAAATATTTTATTTAGCCTTGCAAAACCACAACCAACAACCGTTGTATGGCCGTTACCAAGAACTATTTGCTACTGCTATACATGACAATTAGCCATGACTAAATGTTATATTTCTTGTAGTATGGTGAACTGATTAAAATATATTCTTAGATTATAAATTATAATGTATATATATATTTTTAGAACTTTTTAAAATATTTTATGAATTAATATTCCCTTTAGATTATTTACTTTACTCAGTATCATATTTTTTGTAATTCTTTTCAAATGTTTTATAAAGAAAAAAATTTAACAAGAGTAAAATAGTAATTTTAACCACACTATTAATTTTTATTCTAGGTGGTATTTGTATATTTTTTAAATAATAAAAAAATATTTAAAATGACATACCACAATGAAGGTGGCTTTAATTTACCGTATTTTTATTAAAGCGACAATTATTATCCAGATTTAGAGGATGCATGTTTGGCTAATTTTATTTATAAATTTTACAAGTTCATAAATATTGTTAAAAACTTAAAAATTATTTTTTAAATTAAATATAAAATGCTAGATTTTATTTTAAAATTTTATCAAATATTTTACAGTATTGTATAAATTTTAAAATACCTTATAAGATATTTCAAAAATTTATGAGCTTACTAAGAAACTTTCGTTAAGGATAACCCCTTTCTTCGCGGGGGATAATTTTGGTTGAAATATTTTATATCTGACTTTGGTGTTACAAAATCGAATCATATCATCGCGGGTGTGGTATGTATAAAACTTTTGTATCATAATTTAATTTAAATATAATTTTATTTTATATTAATATAAAAACAAAAGCTACTTCTCACTCACAAATCACAATTAAAGATTTACGATATTACAACACCAAATTTTAACTACCAATTATAGAATCATAATTATATATTTATTTTACATGGTCCACGTTATTTTTTAACCGTCAATATATTATCGTGATTATCCTACACTTTCATCTATATGTTCATCATTTACTCTACTTTTAATCATATATTGATTTTTATTTTAAAATTTGTGTAGTATCTATCTGATCATTACATGCATGCAAGTATTGCAATGCCACCTATCAATAACAAACTGATCCGACATTAATATATATGATAATATTAGGGAAAATTAGAACGAGCTCCCCTGAGATTTGGTATAATTACGAATACCCTATCGTTATTTTTGAAACTACCAACGTTTCCTAATGTTTAATGAAATTATGCAATCCTTGGATGGAGGTCTGGAATTATCAACTTTGAACTTTTGCATTTTTTCTTAAAAAAATTTATAAAATGAATTAAGCCATGTGGATGAAAAAATTTGAAAAATTGTAAAATTATCCACTTAGTACATGTAAAATAATATTTTTTAAAATAAATAAAATTATAATTCTAGTCCAGTTCACAATAATATATTTTAGTCGGTTCCCAAAAAAAAAAAAATTGAATAAGAATCTAAGGGAGATTAACTAATTCATGCAGGGGTGTTTTGGTCAAACGTATGCAAATACGAGACAAAAGAGGCAACATGAGATAGGACTGGAAAAATAGTCTTTTTCTTGTATTTACTCCACACTGAAAACCGACAGACTACATTTAAGCTCACACCACCTACCCATAATCATTAAACAATTCTGCCAGCGGAGGATCGAGCAGACAACAAAAATGGAGGAAACAACAGAGAAAACCCAGGTGCGGAAAGATGCCGGATCGCCTTTTTTCCTTCACAATCCATGCAATTATTTTCAAGAAACCATAAGGTCTGTTCTCAGGTGTTTAGGTTTTGAATCTCAGCCTGAAAATTATTGTTCAAATGACGGAAAAGAGAAGGGTGGTGGTGTTGAAACGTCCTCTTCTGCTTCGTCGGCGGAGGAGCAGCTTGCAGATCCGCAGCCGTCATCCGCCGAAGACCCGTCGCTGCTGCTGGTAAGTTTGAGAAGAAGACATCCGCAGCCACCGATAGAAGGCGGGAGCGGCCCAGGGACCAACGCCACCTCCACTTGAATTTTTCGCAGTAGTTTGCTGCTATATATATCTTAATTAATTGCTGTAGGAATTTGTGTTGACGGTGTAGTAGTTCATCTCCCCCCCCCCCCCCCCAAACCTCTCTCTCTCTCTCTCTCACACACACACACACACACGCACTCACTCTTCTGGACCGGGGTTTTCTGTTTTATGTTCTTTAATTTACGTCTATATAAATGTGTGTACGTATAGTTGTTTCTGGAACAATCTCTGTTGCATGGATGATGGAACATATATAAACACCTTCTTGTCTTTTCATGGGATTTTAATCTTTTATTACACTTTTTCGACCTGTTAATTTCAACATCTATGCTACGTAGCAATTCAATTGATATCTTTGATAGAATGGAATTGTTATAATATATTATGTTGATACTACTGCATATTTTACAACGTTTGCAAACGAAAAGTTAAATTAATTAGCATAAATTATATCCAGCTTTATTTAAATTTGACATTATTATGAATCCCATTTTTTGACAATTTAAAGATTAATATTCCTTGATATTTGATGGAATTATTTAATCTTTAAATTAAGGTTTGGAATTGTCAACTTTGCATTTGTTGTATTTTTTTATTTAAAAAAATATAAAATTTGGATGAGGAAAGTTTTTGAAAATTATAAAATAATTATCCACTTAATCCATCAAATAATTTCAAAAATTTTTAAAAAACAAATAAAATTATATTTTGCTTACTTACCACCAAAATTAGATGAAAACTTAATGAAAATTGACATATTTTTTATACAGACGACCATTAAATTAAGAGCATTGATAATTTTTTTAACAATAAAAGGATATTAGTAATGATGCTAAATTTTATAGAAGCTTGTTGCAATTACCCATGTAACTAAACAACTTAATTAAGAGCTTATTGTCAGGGCAACACATCTTCTTAGAACAAAATAATGAGCCACGAGGCTCACCGCATCGTTTGTGGGAATGAGCTTATGTGTTTGTCTAGATGCTCCATTATATAAGATATTATCTGCTATAATTTTATATAAATCTTAAATTTTTGTTATAAAACACGTTTTGCGAAAAAGAGAAAAATTTGAAATTTATTGCGACACAGTAAGCAAATATCTAATAAGGTATTTTTCGTGGATCACAATAAAATAGGACACAATTAAAACATGCATGCAAACACATTAGCTACTCTATGGTAGTATGCTCGAGAGAACTTATATTTCATTCAATCAACAATACATGTCTGGTTGGATTTGCAATAGACTGAACACAATATATTTAATTATTGACTATTTATTGCATGGTGATTGAATATTCTTACGTGATTATGATCATACGATCGAGAACTTAATTATTAGCTCCCTCTCTCTCTCTCTCTCAACGTCAGTGTATTACTAAGCTTTTAACTAAGTTATCTTATTGGGTTTTGTTAGTTTTAGTATTACACGAATTACTCAAATCTTATTGCTGTATTTATGAAAAATGATCAAATTCAGTTATCTCTATATATTCAGGTATTGACATTGACGTCAAAATTTGATATTACTATAAATTTTTATCCATTAAAAACTAAAGAAATGTATTACAAGTACAATAATATATGTTGGATTTTTTTGTCCGAAACCAATTTTTATTGATAGGTCTAATCCATCACCATCTGATGGTCCAAAAAACCCTACTCATGACCCACCAATCTGACCTGATCCGGTCCCATTAAAAACTCCAAATTGTTCCTCTTTCATTGTATCAAGGCAGTAAAAAGGTCTTCTTTCTCTCTCTCTTCTTCAAAACTGTGGCGGACTCTCTCTCTTCTCTCTTCTCTTGTTCTTTATTTTCCACCATTTTCAATGCTTTGGAAACACTCACCACTGTCCAAATCTTCATCACTTCTTTAGCATAAATCACCCCCTTTTGGACCAAAAATAAGAGAGCCAAGAATGAGAAATTGATGAAGGAAATTGAGAGAAAAAAATGAACAATTGACAAAGAAATGAGAGTTTATGAGAAGTGGGTCTATGCCTTGGTGGCAGTGACTTATTGGTGCAACTGATGGTGGGTTTGGTGACGAGGCTGTGTGCTTCGTCCCCCTAGTCTTGGCTCTCTGAACCTCTTTGATTATGTTTCGATTTTTTTATATTTCCGCTTTCATTTTTATTATTAATGTTGATCTAACTCTGATTGTTGTTATAGTTGAATGCTTGGTTGTATAATTTTTGGGCTCATCACTTTGAGATGAAATCCCAATAATATATATGCTACGTGAGTAATTAAATTCAGCCAAATCATATTAGATTTTTAATTTCGTTTAACATATACATGTTACGTGTATAAAGATAAAATTACGCAATTTATCTAGAAAAAGCTTTTGTATATATGAAATATATATGTTAAATATAAAAAAAACAATTTATATAAGATTTAGAATAGAAAATCCATTCCATGTTGTGTAACTCCACAGGACATTCTGTTCTACCTATTTGATTGACTAAATCTTTGCAAGATAGAAACAATAGAAATAGAAGCATTTTTTTTATGGTATTTTGATCATAAAAGATTTATTTTGATTTGTAATAAATTAATAATAAATAAATCGAGAATAAATATGAATTTTATATAATTTTTTTATTAATATCGATAAATTCAATGAATTTTAACTAACAAAAAGACTTACATGGATAAAAAATATAATTTTTTAAATTATAAAAAATTTACGTATAATTGGCTCGAATCTTAAGAAAGAAAAATGTAATTATCCCATGTATAAAAAAAATACGTGTACGAGTGTGTGAAATTTGCTAGTACAATATATATAGCCCAATATAATAAAGGCCCAATTATTTGTAGACCCATTAATTGGGCTTTACAGCCTCTTTCTCGCCCATTTTATGAAGTCCAAAGTCCTGATTGAAGTATTGAACTGATATTACTCATTTATTTCCTTTATTGTATTAAGTTGAATGGTAATTATATATAGTTAGGGCTGTGAATTAGTTGAATCGAGTCGAGGGCTTGTCGTTTGAGTTTGTTTGAATCACTATCGAATTTGAAAAATTATAATTGAGTTTAGTTTGATTAATAATCGGACCAAGTTTGAATGGGCATTAGTTAAATCGAACATAAGCCGAACTCTAATGTTCAAAATGGAAGTAAAACATGTTTGATTGTAACACACACACACACACACACACACACACACACACCTACACCCTACACGCACACACAGACACCCTACATGCACACACACACCCACACACCATACACACACACGCACTGTGTTAGGTTTGTATTTACTAAGGTATTTCAGCAAAAGCCCAAATGACAAGAAACATTAATCACACAAGACGCTTCAACCTTTAACAAAGTTAGCATAAAAACTTGTAATGGATTTGGATTATTTCATGAAACTTACCTCTCTTAAAAAAGTTAAAGCCAGTGCCTCCTTCAAGTAAATGAACCATTCACTTTCTAGAGAAGAGCCACAGGAACAGGTGTGCCATTTATCAACCAACACCACAGATTCAACAACTTATAGGCCTAATATCCTGAATTCTGCAACACCAAAACCACATTACTAGGAAACTGTTACCACTCAAATATGTATGAAACTGCCCATAAGTACCCGAAGGAAGAAAAATAACAGAAACTTGGTCAGGTGAATGATTAGTTGTTTACCTGATAAACAGTATGCCACATGTAAGCACAAGCATAAGTCAAGCATCAGCTACGACATATATAACTGATTAATTGTTTCTGAGAAAAAGGATCATTCTCCCTCTTCCATACGAGTACCTAAAAATCAAGGTGATGCTACAGAAACTACCATGTGATTCAAGGGTGAAAATTATAGAGACCGCTTTCAGCAGAAAGAAAATCAAAATGGCTTAAAAAACCAAATTAGGGTTCAAATTTACAATATTTTGTAGTAGTCGCTGGCAACCAATTCAAGAATTAGTTAGCATATCATAACCACCCAAGGCATTTAACAGATTTTATCAATCCTCTACTCATTTTCTCTCACTATATCTCCCCTCTAGTAAAGTAAATCAATCGAAGACCACTCTTGCTAACGAGATATATTGAATGGAAAAAAGAAGAGGGATAATGCACTCACTCCTGTCCTGTTATTGCTCTTCATTTGAATAAATACTCTTTCATATCAGGTAAATAAAAATTAGAATACATATATATGCAAGCATGCAAAAATGTTACAAAGGACATAAATAGACCACAAAGACAAACAATACCAGTAATGAGCATAAAATATTGCGACACTATGGTGACATCCTGCACGAGAAAAAGGGTTATGACGATAGAAATGAAGACTTAAAAATTGAAGGAGAATGGACAATGTAACAAGATGCTGATGGTATTCGTTGGTGCAGGATATAGAAGAAACACCTCACTTCTTCTATGTTCAAAATGGAAGTAAAACATGTTCGACTGTGACACATACGTACACACACACACACACACACGCACACACCCACACACATCCCACATGCACATACACCCCACACACACGCACCCCCCCACACATCTCACACACACACACACCCCCCGCACGCAAACGCACACACACACACCCTACACACACACACCCACACACCCCACACACCCACACACACGCACTGGGTTAGCTTTTTACTAACTAAGGCATTTCAGCAAAAGCCCAAGCGACAAGAAACATAAATCACCCAAGACGACTCAATTTTTAACAAAGTTAGCATAAAAACTTGTAATGAATTTTGATTACTTCATGAAACTTACCTCTCTTAAAAAAAAGTTAAAGCTAGTGTCTCCTTCGAGTAAACAAACCATTCACTTTCTAGAGAAGAGCCATAGAAACAGGTGTGTCATTTATCAACCAACACCACTGATTCAACAACTTATAGGCCTAATATCCTGATTTCTACAATACCAACACCACACTACTAGAAAACTGTTACCACTCAAATATGTATGAAACTACCCAAAAGTAACCGAAGGAAGAAAAATAACAGAAACTTAGTCAGGTGAATGATTAGTTCTTTACCTGATAAACAGTATGCCACATGTAAGCAGAAGCGTAAGTCGAGCATCAGCTACGGCGTATATAACTGATTAATTGTTCCTGAGCAAAAGGACCATTCTCCCTCTTCCATACGAGTACCCAAAAATCAAGGTGATGCTACAGAAACTACCATGTGATTCAAGGGTGAAAATTATAGAAACCGCTTTTAGTAGGAAGGAAATCAAGATGGCTAAAAAAACCAAAGTTAGGGTTCAAATTTGCAACATTTTGTAGTAGTCGCTGGTAAACAATTCAAGAATTGGTTAGCAGATCATAACCACCCAAGGCATTTATTAGATTTTATCAATCCTCCACTCGTTTTCTCTCACTATATCCCCTCTAGTAAAGTAAATCAACCCAAGACCACTTTTGCTAACGAGATATATTGAATGCAAAAAGAAGAGAGATAATGCACTCTCTCTTGTCCTGTTATTGCTCTTCATTGAATAAATACTCTTTCATATCAGGTAAATAAAAATTAGAATACACATATATGCAAGCACGCAAAAATATTACAAAGGACATAAATAGACCACAAAGACAAACAATACCCGTTATAGGCATAAAATATTGCGACATTATGGTGTCATCTTGCACGAGAAGAAGGGTTGTGACGATAGAAATGAAAACTTAGAAAATTGAAGGAGAATGGCCAATATAACAAGACGCTGATGGCATTCATTGGCGCAGGATATAAAAGCAACAGCTCACTTCTTCTATGTTCAAAATAGAAATAAAACATGTTCGACTGTGACACACACACACACACACATCCCACACGCATACACACACACACACACACACACACATATATACACCCCACACACACGCACACCCTCCCCACACATATCCCACTCACACACACACACCCCACACGCAAACGCGCACATACACACACACACCCCACACACATACACACACAACCACACACCACACACACACACAGACGCACTGGGTTAGCTTTTTATTAACTAAGGCATTTCAGCAAAAACCTAAGCGACAAGAAACATAAATCACCCAAGACGACTCAATTGTTAACCAAGTTAGCATAAAAACTTGTAATGAATTTTGATTACTTCATTAAACTTACCTCTCTTAAAAAAAGTTAAAGCCAGTGCCTCCTTCAAGTAAATGAACCATTCACTTTCTAGAGAAGAGCCACAGGAACAGGTGTGCCATTTATCAACCAACACCACAGATTCAACAACTTATAGGCCTAATATCCTGAATTCTGCAATACCAAAACCACATACTAGGTAACTGTTACCATTCAAATATGTATGAAACTGCCCATAAGTACCCGAAGGAAGAAAAATAACAGAATTTTGGTCAGGTGAATGATTAGTTCTTTACCTGATAAACAATATGCCACATGTAAGTACAAGCATAAGTCAAGAATCAGCTACGACATATATAACTAATTAATTGTTCCTGAGCAAAAGGACCATTCTCCCTCTTCCATATGAGTACCTAAAAATGAAGGTGATGCTACAAAAACTATCATGTGCTCCAAAACCACTTTTGCTACGAGATATATTGAATGGAAAAAGAAGAGGGATAATGCACTCTCTCCTGTCCTGTTATTGCTCTTCATTTGAATAAATACTCTTTCATACCAGGTAAACAAAAATTAGAATACACATATGCAAGCACATAAAAATGTTACAAAGGACATAAATAGACGAGAAAGACAAACAATACCCGTAATGAGCATAAAATATTGCGACACTATGGTGACATCCTGCATGAGAAAAAGGGTTGTGACGATAGAAATGAAAACTTAGAAATTGAAGGAGAATGGCCAATGTAACAAGACGCTAATGGCATTCGTTGGCGCTGGATATAAAAGCAACACCTCACTTCTTCTATGTTCAAAATGGAAGTAAAACATGTTCGACTGTGACACACACACCCCACACGCACACGCACACACACAAACACCCCCCCCCACACACACGCACCCCCCACACATATCCCACACACACCCCCCCCACACACACACCCCACACACAAATGCACACACACACACCCACCCACTAACACACACACACTCCACACACATACACACACAGACACCCACACACCACACACACGCACTGGGTTAGCTTTTTATTAACTAAGACATTTTAGCAAAAGCGTAAGCGACAAGAAACATAAATCACCCAAGAAGACTCAATCTTTAACAAAGTTAGCATAAAACTTGTAATGGATTTTGATTACTTCATTAAACATACCTCTCTTAAAAAAATTAAAGCTAGTGTCTCCTTCGAGTAAAGAAATCATTCACTTTCTAGAGAAGAGCCACAGAAACAGGTGTGCCATTTATCAACCAACACAACAGATTCAACAACTTATATGCCTAATATCCTGATTTCTGCAATACCAAAACCACATTACTAGAAAACTGTTACCACTCAAATATGTATGAAACTAACCATAAGTACCCGAAGGAAGAAAAATAACAGAAACTTGGTCAGGTGAATGATTAGTTTTTTACCTGATAAACAGTATGCCACATGTAAGCACAAGCATAAGTCAAGCATCAGCTACGTCATATATAACTGATTAATTGTTTTTGAGAAAAATGACCATTCTCCCTCTTCCATACGAGTACCTAAAAATCAAGGTGATGCTACAGAAACTACCATGTGATTCAAGGGTGAAAACTATAAAGACCGCTTTTAGCAGGAAGGAAATCAAAATGGCTAAAAAAACCAAAGTTAGGGTTCAAATTTACAACATTTTGTAGTAGTCGATGGCAACCAATTCCAAAATTGGTTAGCAGATCATAACCACCCAAGGCATTTATCATATTTTATCAATCCTTCACTCATTTTCTCTCACTATATCCCCTCTAGTAAAGTAAATAAATCCAAGACAACTCTTGTTAACGAGATATATTGAATGGGAAAAAGAAGAGGGATAATGCACTCTCTCCTGTCCTGTTATTACTCTTCATTTGAATAAATACTCTTTCATATCAGGTAAACAAAAATTAGAATACACATATATGCAAGCACGCAAAAATGTTACAAAGGACATAAATAGACCAGAAAGACAAACAATACCCGTAATGAGCCTAAACTATTGCGACACTATGGTGACATCCTGCACGAGAAAAAGGGTTATGACGATAGAAATGAAGACTTAGAAATTGAAGGAGAATGGCCAATGTAACAAGACGCTGATGGCATTCGGTGGCGCAGGATATAAAAGCAACACCTCACTTCTTCTACGTTCAAAATGGAAGTAAAACATGTTCGACTATTACACACACACACACAAACACCCCACACGCACACGCACACACACATACACCCCACACACACACGCAGTCCCCCCCCCCACACACCCCACACGCAAACGCACACACACACACACACACACACACACCTCACACGCAAACGCACACGCACACACACACACTACACACACACACACATGCACTGGGTTAGCTTTTTATAAACTAAGGCATTTCACCAAAAATCCAAGCAACAAGAAACATAAATCACCCAAGATGACTCAATCTTTAATAAAGTTAGCATAAAAACTTGTAATGAATTTTGATTACTTCATGAAACTTATCTCTATTAAAAAAAGCTAAAGCTAGTGTCTCCTTCGAGTAAAGAAACCATTCACTTTCTAGAGAAGAGCCACAGGAACAGGTGTGCCATTTATCAACGAACACCACAGATTCAACAACTTATAGGCCTAATATCCTGATTTCTGCAATACCAAAACCACATTACTAGGAAACTGTTACCACTCAAATATGTATGAAACTGCCCATAAGTACCCGAAGGAAGAAAAATAACAGAAATTTGGTCAGGTGAATGATTAGTTCTTTACCTGATAAACAGTATTCCACATATAAGCACAAGCATAAGTCAAGCATCAACTACGACATATATAACTGATTAATTGTTCCTTAGCAAAAGGACCATTCTCTCTCGTCCATACGAGTACCTAAATATTGCCACACTATGGTGACATCCTGCACGAGAAAAAGGGTTGTGACGATAGAAATGAAGACTTAGAAATTGAAGGAGAATGACCAATGTAACAAGACGCTGATGACATTCGTGGCGTAGGGTATAAAAGCAACACCTCACTTCTTCTATGTTCAAAATGGAAGTAAAACATGTTCGACTGTGACACACACACACACACCCCACACGCACACGCACACACACCCACACGCACACACACACACACAAACACACCCACACACACACACCCCACACACATACACACACACCCACACACACCACACACGCACACACACACACACTGGGCTAGCTTTTTATTAACTAAGGCATTTCAGCAAAAGACCAAGCGACAAGAAACATAAATCACCCAAGACGACTCAATTTTTAACAAAGTTAGCATAAAAACTTGTAATGAATTTTGATTACTTCATTAAATTTACCTCTCTTAAAAAAAGTTAAAGCTAGTGGCTCCTTCAAGTAAATGAACCATTCACTTTCTGGAGAAGAGCCACAGGAACAGGTGTGGCATTTATCAACCAACACCACAGATTCAACAACTTATAGGCCTAATATCCTGAATTCTGCAATACCAAAACCACATACTAGGTAACTGTTACCATTCAAATATGTATGAAACTGCCCATAAGTACCCGAAGGAAGAAAAATAACAGAATTTTGGTCAGGTGAATGATTAGTTCTTTTTCTGATAAACAATATGCCACATGTAAGTACAAGCATAAGTCAAGAATCAGCTACGACATATATAACTGATTAATTGTTCCTGAGCAAAAGGACCATTCTCCCTCTTCCATATGAGTACCTAAAAATCAAGGTGATGCTACAGAAACTACCATGTGCTTCAAGGGTGAAAATTATAGACCGCTTTTAGCAGGAAGGAAATCAAAATAGCTAAAAAAACCAAAGTTAGGGTTCAAATTTACAACATTTTGTAGTAGTCGATGGCAACCAATTTAAAAATTGGTTAGCAGATCATAACCACCCAAGGCATTTATCATATTTTATCAATCTTTCACTCATTTTCTCTCACTATATCCTCTCTAGTAAAGTAAATAAATCCAAGGCCACTCTTGCTAACGAGATATATTGAATGGAAAAAAGAAGAGGAATAATACACTCTCTCCTGTCCTATTATTGCTCTTTATTTGAATAAATACTCTTTCATATCAGGTAAACAAAAATTAGAATACACATATATACAAGCACACAAAAATGTTACAAAGGACATAAATAGACCAGAAAGACAAACAATACCCGTAATGAGCATAAAATATTGCGACACTATGGTGACATCCTGCACGAGAAAAAGGATTGTGACGATAGAAATGAAAACATAGAAATTGAAGGAGAATGACCAATGTAACAAGACGCTGATGGCATTCGTTGGCGTAGGATATAAAAGCAACACCTCACTTCTTTGATTTTCAAAATGCAAGTAAAACATGTTCGACTGTGACACACACACCACCCACACGCACACGCACACACACAAACCCCCCCACATAAATCCCACACACACCCCCCCCCACACACCCCACACGCAAATGCACACACACACCCACCCACTAACACACACACACTCCACACACATACACACACACACCCACACACCACACACACACAAACGCACTGGGTTAGCTTTTTATTAACTAAGACATTTCAGCAAAAGCGCAAGCGACAAGAAATATAAATCATCCAATACGACTCAAACTTTAACAAAGTTAGCATAAAAACTTGTAATGGATTTTGATTACTTCATTAAACATACATCTCTTAAAAAAAATTAAAGCTAGTGTCTCCTTCGAGTAAAGAAATCATTCACTTTCTAGAAGAGCCATAGAAACAGGTGTGCCATTTATCAACCAACACAACAGATTCAACAACTTATAGACCGTATATCCTGATTTTTGCAATACCAAAACCACATTACTAGAAAACTTTTACCACTCAAATATGTATGAAACTAACCATAAGTACCCGAAGGAAGAAAAATAACAGAAACTTGGTCAGGTGAATGCTTAGTTCTTTACCCCACACACACACACACACGCACTGGGTTAGCTTTTTATTAACTAAGGCATTTCAGCAAAAGCGCAAGCGATAAGAAACATAAATCACCCAAGACGACTCAACCTTTAACAAAGTTAGCATAAAAACTTGTAATGGATTTTGATTACTTCATTAAACTTACCTCTCTTAAAAAAAATTAAAGCTAGTGTCTCCTTCGAGTAAAGAAATTAACACCCCACCCCCACACATCCCACACACACACACCCCACATGCAAACGCACACACACACCCCACACACATACAGACACACACACCCACACACCACACACACACACACACATGCACTGGGTTAGCTTTTTATTAACTAAGGCATTTCAGCTAAAGCGCAAGCGACAACAAACATAAATCACGCAAGACGACTCAATCTTTAACAAAGTTAGCATAAAAACTTGTAATAGATTTTGATTACTTCATTAAACTTACCTCTCTTAAAAAAAATTAAAGCTAGTGTCTCCTTCGAGTAAAGAAATCAACCCCCCAACACACATCCCCCCCCCCCCCACACACACACCTCACATGCAAACGCACACACACACCCACCCACTAACACACACACACCCCACACGCACACACACACACACACCCACCCACTAAAACACACACACCACACACACATACAGACAAACACACCCACACACCACACACACACATACACACGCACTGGGTTAGGTTTTTATTAACTAAGGCATTTCAGCAAAAGCGCAAGCGACAAAAAACATAAATCACACAAGACGACTCAATCTTTAACTAAGTTAGCATAAAAACTTGTAATGGATTTTGATTAATTCATTAAACTTAACTCTCTTAAAAAAAATTGAAGCTAGTGTCTCATTCGAGTAAAGAAATCAACCCCCTCACGCACATCCCACACACACACACACACACACACCCACTAACACACACACACCCCACACACATACACACACCCACACCCACACACCACACACACACACGCACTGGGTTAGCTTTTTATTAACTAAGGCATTTCAGCAAAAGCGCAAGCGACAAGAAACATAAATCACTCAAGACAACTCAATCTTTAACAAAGTTAGCATAAAAACTTGTAATAGATTTTGATTACTTCATTAAACTTACCTCTATTAAAAACAATTAAAGCTAGTGTCTCCTTCGAGTAAAGAAATCAACCCGCCCACACAGATCCCACACACACACACACACACACACACACACACGCACGCACACACCCACCCACCCACTGACACACACACATACCCCACACACCCACACATACCACACACACACCCACACACACCATACACACACACACGCACTGGGTTAGCTTTTTATTAACTAAGGCATTTCAGCAAAAGCGCAAGCGACAAGAAACATAAATCACCCAAGACGACTCAATCTTTAACAAAGTTAGCATGAAAACTTTTAATGGATTTTGATTACTTTCTTAAACTTACCTCTCTTAAAAAAAATTAAAGCTAGTGTCTCTTTCGAGTAAAGAAATCAACCCCCCCCACACACACATCCCAAACACACACACACACCCCACACACACACACACACCCCACACACACACACACACACCCCACACACACACACACACACACCCCACACACAAACGCACACACACACCCACCCACTAACTCACACACACCCCACACGCATACACACACACCACACACACACACGCACTGGGTTAGCTTTTTATTAACTAAGGCATTTCAGCAAAAGCGCAAGCGACAAGAAACATAAATCACTCAAGACGACTCAATCTTTAACAAAGTTAGCATAAAACTTGTAATGTATTTTAATTACTTCATTAAACTTACCTCTCTTAAAGAAAATTAAATCTAGTGTCTCCTTCGAGTAAAGAAATCAACCCCCCACACACATCCCACACACACACACACGCCCCCCCCACACACAAACAGCCCACACGCAAACGCACACACACACTCACCCACTAACACACACACACCCCACACACATACACACACACACACACACACCACACACATGCACACGCACTGGGTTAGCTTTTTATTAACGAAGGCATTTAAGCAAAAGCGCAAGCGACAAAAAATATAAATCACCCAAGATGACTCAATCTTTAACAAAGTTAGCCTAAAAACTTGTAATGAATTTTGATTACTGCATTAAACTTACCTCTCTTAAAAGAAATTAAAGCTAGTGTCTCATTCGAGTAAAGAAATCAAGCCCCCCTACACACATCCCACACACAAACACACACCCCACACACACACACACACCCCACACACAAACGCACACACACACCCACCCACTAACACACACACACCCCACACACATACACACACACACCCACACACACCACACACACACAGACACACACACACCCACACACACACGCACTGGGTTAGCTTTTTATTAACTAAGGCATTTAAGCAAAAGTGCAAGCGACAAGAAACATAAATCACCCAAGACGACTCAATCTTTAACAAAGTTAGCATAAAAACTTGTAACGGATTTTGATTATTTCATTAAACCTATCTCTCTTAAAAAAAATTAAAGCTAGTGTCTCCTTCGAGTAAAGAAATCAACCCCCCCCCACACATCCCACACACACACCCCCCCCCCCCCCACACACACAGACACAACCCACATGCAAACGCACACACCCACCCACCCACTAACACACACACACCCCACACGCATACACACACACACACCCACACACCACACACACACATGCACTGGGTTAGCTTTTTATTAATTAAGGGATTTCAGCAAAAGCGCAAGCGACAAGGAACATAAATCACGCAAGACGACTCAATCTTTAACAAAGTTAGCATACATAAAAACTTGTAATGGATTTTGATTATTTCATTAAACTTACCTCTCTTAAAAAAAAATTAAAGCTAGTGTCACCTTCGAGTAAAGAAATCAACCCCCCCACACACATCCCACACACACACACACACCCCACATGCAAACGCACACACACACCCACCCACTAACACACACACACCCCACACACATACACACACACACACCCAAACACACCACACACACACATGCACTGGGTTAGCTTTTTATTAACTAAAGCATTTAAGCAAAAGCGCAAGCGACAAGAAACATAAATCACCCAAGACGACTCATTTTTTAACAAAATCAGCGTAAAAATTTGTAATAGATTTTGATTACTTAATTAAACTTACCTCTCTTAAAAAAAATTAAAGCTAGTGTCTCCTTCGATTACAGAAATCACCCCCCCACACACACACCCCACACGCAAACGCACACACACACCCACCCACTAACACACACACACACCCCACACACATAAACAGACACACCCACACACACACCACACACACACACACACGCACTGGGTTAGCTTTTTATTAACTAAGGGATTTAAGCAAAAGCGCAAGCGACAAGAAATATAAATCACCCAAGACGACTCAATCTTTAACAAAGTTAGCATAAAAACTTGTAATGGATTTTGATTACTTCATTAAACTTACCTCTCTTAAAAAAAATTAAAGCTAGTGTCTCCTTCGAGTAAAGAAATCAACCCCCCCACACACACACACCCCACATGCGAACGCACACACACACCCACCCACTAACACACACACACCCCACACACAAACGCACACACACACACATGCACTGGGTTAGCTTTTTATTAATTAAGGCATTTCAGCAAAAGCGCAAGCGACAAAAAACATAAATCACGCAAGACGACTCATTCTTTAACAAAGTTAGCATAAAAACTTGTAATGGATTTTGATTACTTCATTAAACTTACCTCTCTTAAAAAAAATTAAAGCTAGTGTCACCTTCGAGTAAAGAAATCAACCCCCCCACACACATCCCACACACACACACACACACACACACCCCACACGCAAACGCACACACACACCCACCCACTAACACACAAACACCCCACACACACCACACACACACACACGCACTGGGTTAGCTTTTTATTAACTAAGGCATTTAAGTAAAAGCGCAAGCAACAAGAAACATAAATCACCCAAGACGACTCATTTTTTAACAAAGTTATCGTAAAAACTTGTAATAGATTTTGATTACTTAATTAAACTTACCTCATTTAAAAAAATTAAAGCTAGTGTCTCCTTCGACTACAGAAATCAACCCCCCCCACACACACACACACCCCACACGCAAACGCACACACACACCAACACACATAACACACACACCCACACACACCGACACACACACCACACACACACACGCACTGGGTTAGTTTTTTATTAACTAAGGGATTTAAGCAAAAGCGCAAGCGACAAGAAATATAAATCACCCAAGACGACTCAATCTTTAACAAAGTTAGCATAAAAACTTGTAATGGATTTTGATTACTTCATTAAACTTACCACTCTTAAAAAAAATTAAAGCTAGTGTCTCCTTCGAGTAAAGAAATCAACCCCCCCCCCCCCCCCCCACACACACACACCCACTAACACACACACACCCCACACACAAACGCGCACACACACCCCACACACATACACACACCCACACCCACACACACACACACGCACTGGGTTAGCTTTTTATTAACTAAGGCATTTCAGCAAAAGCGCAAGCGACAAGAAACATAAATCACCTAAGACGACTCAATCTTTAACAAAGTTAGCATACATAAAAACTTGTAATGGATTTTGATTACTTCATTAAACTTACCTCAATTAAAAACAATTAAAGCTAGTGTCTCCTTCGAGTAAAGAAATCAACCCCCCACACACACCCCACACACCCACACACTCCACACACACACACACACACTGTGTTAGCTTTTTATTAACTAAAGCATTTCAGCAAAAGCGCAAGCGACAAGAAACATAAATCACCCAAGATGACTCAATTTTTAACAAAGTTAGCATAAAAACTTGTAATGGATTTTGATTACTTCATTAAACTTAACTCTCTTAAAAAAAATTAAAGCTAGTGTCTCCTTCGAGTAAAGAAATCAACCCCCTCACGCATATCCCACACACACACACACCCACACACCACACACACACACGCACTGGGGTAGCTTTTTATTAACTAAGGCATTTCAGCAAAAGCGCAAACGAAAAGAAACATAAATCACTTAAGACGACTCAATCTTTAACAAAGTTAGTATAAAAACTTGTATTGAATTTTGATTACTTCATTAAACTTACATCTCTTAAAAAAAATTAAATCTAGTGTCTCTTTCGAGTAAAGAAATCAACCCCCCCCACACACACACAGGCCCCCCCCCCCCACACACACCCCACACGCAAACGCACACAAACACCCACCCACTAGCACACACACACCCCACACACATACACACACACACCCCCACACACTCCACACACACACACACTCACTGGGTCAGTTTTTTATTAACTAAGGCATTTCAGCAAAAGCGCAAGCGACAAGAAACATAAATCACCCAAGATCACTAAATCTTTAACAAAGTTAGCATAAAAACTTGTAATGGATTTTGATTACTTCATTAAACTTACCTCTCTTAAAAGAAATTAAAGCTAGTGTCTCATTCGAGTAAAGAAATCAACCCCCCCTCCACACACATCCCCCCCACACACACACACACCCCACACACACACACACCCCACACGCAAACGCACACACACAACCTCCCACTAACACACACACACCCCACACACATACACACGCACAGCCACACACATACACACACACACCCACACACACCACACACACACACACCCACACACACCACACACACACACACACCACACACACACACACGCACTGGGTTAGCTTTTTATTAACTAAGGCATTTAAGCAAAAGCGCACGCGACAAGAAACATAAATCACCCAAGACGACTCAATCTTTAACGAAGTTAGCATAAAAACTTGTAACGGATTTTGATTACTTCATTAAACTTATCTCTCTTAAAAACAATTAAAGCTAGTGTCTCCTTCGAGTAAAGAAATCACCCCCCACACACACACATCCCACACACACACACCCCCCCACATGCAAACGCACACACCCACCCACCCACTAACACACACACACCCCAAACGCATACACACCCACACACCCACACACCACAAACACACACACGCACTGGGTTAGCTTTTTATTAACTAAGGCATTTCAGCAAAAGCTCAAGCGACAAGAAACATAAATGATGCAAGACGACTCAATCTTTAAGAAAGTTAGAATAAAAACTTGTAATGGATTTTGATTACTTCATTAAACTTACCTCTCTTAAAAAAAATTAAAGCAAGTGTCTCCTTTGAATAAAGAAATCAACCCCCCCACACACATCCCACACACACACACACGCCCCACACACAGACACACACACACACCCACACACACCACACACACACACACGCACTGGGTTAGCTTTTTATTAACTAAGGCATTTAAGCAAAAGCGCACGCGACAAGAAACATAAATCACCCAAGACGACCCAATCTTTAACAAAGTTAGCATGAAAACTTTTAATGGATTTTGATTACTTTCTTAAACTTACCTCTCTTAAAAAAAATTAAAGCTAGTGTCTCTTTCGTGTAAAGAAATCAACCCCCCCCCACACACACATCCCAAACACACACACACACCCCCCACACACACACACACCCCACACACACACACACACCCCCCCCCCCCCCCCCACACACACACACACCCCACACACAAACGCACACACACACCCACCCACTAACTCACACACACCCCACACGCATACACACACACCACACACACACACGCACTGGGTTAGCTTTTTATTAACTAAGGCATTTCAGCAAAAGCGCAAGCGACAAGAAACATAAATCACTCAAGACGACTCAATCTTTAAAAAAGTTAGCATAAAACTTGTAATGGATTTTAATTACTTCATTAAACTTACCTCTCTTAAAGAAAATTAAATCTAGTGTCTCCTTCGAGTAAAGAAATCAACCCCCCACACACATCCCACACACACACACACGCCCCCCCCCCACACACAAACAGCCCACACGCAACGCACACACACACTCACCCACTAACACACACACACCCCACACACATACACACACACACACACACCACACACATACACACGCACTGGGTTAGCTTTTTATTAACTAAGGCATTTAAGCAAAAGCGCAAGCGACAAAAAATATAAATCACCCAAGATGACTCAATCTTTAACAAAGTTAGCCTAAAAACTTGTAATGAATTTTGATTACTGCATTAAACTTAGCTCTCTTAAAAGAAATTAAAGCTAGTGTCTCATTCGAGTAAAGAAATCAAGCCCCCCTACACACATCCCACACACAAACACACACCCCCCACACACACACACCCCACACACAAACGCACACACACACCCACCCACTAACACACACACACCCCACACACATACACACACACACCCACACACACCACACACACACAGACACACACACACCCACACACACACGCACTGGGTTAGCTTTTTATTAACTAAGGCATTTAAGCAAAAGTGCAAGCGACAAGAAACATAAATCACCCAAGACGACTCAATCTTTAACAAAGTTAGCATAAAAACTTGTAACGGATTTTGATTACTTCATTAAACCTACCTCTCTTAAAAAAAATTAAAGCTAGTGTCTCCTTCGAGTAAAGAAATCAACCCCCCCCCCACACACATCCCACACACCCCCCCCCCCCACACACACACAGAAACAACCCACATGCAAACGCACACACCCACCCACCCACTAACACACACACACCCCACACGCATACACACACACACACCCACACACCACACACACACATGCACTGGGTTAGCTTTTTATTAATTAAGGGATTTCAGCAAAAGCGCAAGCGACAAGGAACATAAATCACGTAAGACGACTCAATCTTTAACAAAGTTAGCATACATAAAAACTTGTAATGGATTTTGATTATTTCATTAAACTTACCTCTCTTAAAAAAAAAATTAAAGCTAGTGTCACCTTCGAGTAAAGAAATCAACCCCCCCACACACATCCCACACACACACACACACCCCACACACACACACACACACACACCCCACATGCAAACGCACACACACACCCACCCACTAACACACACACACCCCACACACATACACACACACACACCCAAACACACCACACACACACATGCACTGGGTTAGCTTTTTATTAACTAAAGCATTTAAGCAAAAGCGCAAGCGACAAGAAACATAAATCACCCAAGATGACTCATTTTTTAACAAAATCAGCGTAAAAATTTGTAATAGATTTTGATTACTTAATTAAACTTGCCTCTCTTAAAAAAAATTAAAGCTAGTGTCTCCTTCGATTACAGAAATCACCCCCCCACACACATCCCCCCCACACACACACACCCCACACGCAAACGCACACACACACCCACCCACTAACACACACACACACCCCACACACATAAACAGACACACCCACACACACACCACACACACACACACACGCACTGGGTTAGCTTTTTATTAACTAAGGGATTTAAGCAAAAGCGCAAGCGACAAGAAATATAAATCACCCAAGACGACTCAATCTTTAACAAATAAAAACTTGTAATGGATTTTGATTACTTCATTAAACTTACCTCTCTTAAAAAAAATTAAAGCTAGTGTCTCCTTCGAGTAAAGAAATCAACCCCCCCACACACACACACCCCACATGCGAACGCACACACACACCCACCCACTAACACACACACACCCCACACACAAACGCACACACACACACACATGCACTGGGTTAGCTTTTTATTAATTAAGGCATTTCAGCAAAAGCGCAAGCGACAAAAAACATAAATCACGCAAGACGACTCATTCTTGAACAAAGTTAGCATAAAAACTTGTAATGGATTTTGATTACTTCATTAAACTTACCTCTCTTAAAAAAAATTAAAGCTAGTGTCACCTTCGAGTAAAGAAATCAACCCCCCCACACACATCCCACACACACACACACACACACACACACACCCCACACGCAAACGCACACACACACCCACCCACTAACACACAAACACCCCACACACACCACACACACACACACGCACTGGGTTAGTTTTTTATTAACTAAGGCATTTAAGTAAAAGCGCAAGCAACAAGAAACATAAATCACCCAAGACGACTCATTTTTTAACAAAGTTATCGTAAAAACTTGTAATAGATTTTGATTACTTAATTAAACTTACCTCATTTAAAAAATTAAAGCTAGTGTCTCCTTCGACTACAGAAATCAACCCCCCCCCCACACACACACACACCCCACACGCAAACGCACACACACACCCACACACATAACACACACACCCACACACACCGACACACACACCACACACACACACACGCACTGGGTTAGCTTTTTATTAACTAAGGGATTTAAGCAAAAGCGCAAGCGACAAGAAATATAAATCACCCAAGACGACTCAATCTTTAACAAAGTTAGCATAAAAACTTGTAATGGATTTTGATTACTTCATTAAACTTACCACTCTTAAAAAAAATTAAAGCTAGTGTCTCCTTCGAGTAAAGAAATCAACCCCCCCCCCCCACACACACACCCACTAACACACACACACCCCACACACAAACGCACACACACACCCCACACACATACACACACCCACACCCACACACCACACACACACACACGCACTGGGTTAGCTTTTTATTAACTAAGGCATTTCAGCAAAAGCGCAAGCGACAAGAAACATAAATCACCTAAGACGACTCAATCTTTAACAAAGTTAGCATACATAAAAACTTGTAATGGAGTTTGATTACTTCATTAAACTTACCTCAATTAAAAACAATTAAAGCTAGTGTCTCCTTCGAGTAAAGAAATCAACCCCCCACACACACCCCACACACCCACACACTCCACACACACACACACACTGGGTTAGCTTTTTACTAACTAAGGCATTTCAGCAAAAGCGCAAGCGACAAGAAACATAAATCACCCAAGATGACTCAATTTTTAACAAAGTTAGCATAAAAACTTGTAATGGATTTTGATTACTTCATTAAACTTAACTCTCTTAAAAAAAATTAAAGCTAGTGTCTCCTTCGAGTAAAGAAATCAACCCCCTCACGCATATCCCACACACACACACACCCACACACCACACACACACACGCACTGGGGTAGCTTTTTATTAACTAAGGCATTTCAGCAAAAGCTCAAACGAAAAGAAACATAAATCACTCAAGACGACTCAATCTTTAACAAAGTTAGTATAAAAACTTGTATTGAATTTTGATTACTTCATTAAACTTACATCTCTTAAAAAAAATTAAATCTAGTGTCTCTTTCGAGTAAAGAAATCAACCCCCCCCACACACACACAGGCCCCCCCCCCCCCCCACACACACCCCACACGCAAACGCACACAAACACCCACCCACTAGCACACACACACCCCACACACATACACACACACACCCCCACACACACCACACACACACACACTCACTAGGTTAGTTTTTTATTAACTAAGGCATTTCAGCAAAAGCGCAAGCGACAAGAAACATAAATCACCCAAGATGACTAAATCTTTAACAAAGTTAGCATAAAAACTTGTAATGGATTTTGATTACTTCATTAAACTTACCTCTCTTAAAAGAAATTAAAGCTAGTGTCTCATTCGAGTAAAGAAATCAACCCCCCCTCCACACACATCCCCCCCACACACACACACACCCCACACACACACACACCCCACACGCAAACGCACACACACAACCTCCCACTAACACACACACACCCCACACACATACACACGCACAGCCACACACATACACACACACACCCACACACACCACACACACACACACCCACACACACCACACACACACACGCACTGGGTTAGCTTTTTATTAACTAAGGCATTTAAGCAAAAGCGCACGCGACAAGAAACATAAATCACCCAAGACGACTCAATCTTTAACAAAGTTAGCATAAAAACTTGTAACGGATTTTGATTACTTCATTAAACTTACCTCTCTTAAAAACAATTAAAGCTAGTGTCTCCTTCGAGTAAAGAAATCACCCCCCACACACACACATCCCACACACACACACCCCTCCACATGCAAACGCACACACCCACCCACCCACTAACACACACACACCCCAAACGCATACACACCCACACACCACACACACACACACGCACTGGGTTAGCTTTTTATTAACTAAGGCATTTCAGCAAAAGCTCAAGCGACAAGAAACATAAATGATGCAAGACGACTCAATCTTTAAGAAAGTTAGAATAAAAACTTGTAATTGATTTTGATTACTTCATTAAACTTACCTCTCTTAAAAAAAATTAAAGCAAGTGTCTCCTTCGAATAAAGAAATCAACCCCCCCACACACATCCCACACACACACACACGCCCCACACACAGACACACACACACACCCACACACACCACACACACACACGCGCACTGGGTTAGCTTTTTATTAACTAAAGCATTTAAGCAAAAGCGCAAGCGACAAGAAACATAAATCACCCAAGACGACTCAATTTTTAACAAAGTTAGCGTAAAAACATGTAATGGATTTTGATTACTTAATTAAACTTACCTCTCTTAAAAAAAATTAAAGCTAGTGTCTCCTTCGAGTAAAGAAATCTACCCCCCACACACATCCCACACACACACACACCCCACACGCAAACGCACACACACACCCACCCACTAACACACACACACCCCACACACATACACACGCACACACACACACACACACAGACACACACACACCCACACACACCACACACAAACACACGCACTGGGTTAGCTTTTTATTAACTAAGGCATTTAAGCAAAAGCACAAGCGACAAGAAACATAAATCACCCAAGACGACTCAATCTTTAACAAAATTAGTATAAAAACTTGTAATAGATTTTGATTACTTCATTAAACTTACCTCTTAAAAAAAATTAAAGCTAGTGTCTCCTTCGAGTAAAGAAATCAACCCCCTCACGCACATCCCACACACACACACACACACACACCCACTAACACACACACACCCCACACACATACACACACCCACACCCACACACCACACACACACATACACACACCCACACCCACACACCACACACACACACACACACACTGGGTTAGCTTTTTATTAACTAAGGCATTTCAGCAAAAGCGCAAGCGACAAGAATCATAAATCACTCAAGACAACTCAATCTTTAACAAAGTTAGCATAAAAACTTGTAATGGATTTTGATTACTTCATTAAACTTAACTCTATTAAAAACAATTAAAGCTAGTGTCTCCTTCGAGTAAGGAAATCAATCCGCCCACACACATCCCACACACACACACACACACACACGCACGCACACACCCACCCACCCACTAACACACACACATACCCCACACACCCACACATACCACACACACTCACACACACCTCACACACACACACGCACTGGGTTAGCTTTTTATTAACTAAGGCATTTAAGCAAAAGCACAAGCGACAAGAAACATAAATCACCCAAGACGACTCAATCTTTAACAAAATTAGTATAAAAACTTGTAATAGATTTTGATTACTTCATTAAACTTACCTCTTAAAAAAAATTAAAGCTAGTGTCTCATTCGAGTAAAGAAATCAACCCCCCCCCCCCCACACACACACACACACCCACACACACCACACACACACACACACACACACACCCCACACACAAACGCACACACACACCCACCCACTAACACACACACACACCCACCCACTAACTCACACACACCCCACACGCATACACACACACCACACACACACACGCACTGGGTTAGCTTTTTATTAACTAAGGCATTTCAGCAAAAGCGCAAGCGACAAGAAACATAAATCACTCAAGACGACTCAATCTTTAACAAAGTTAGCATAAAACTTGTAATGGATTTTAATTACTTCATTAAACTTACCTCTCTTAAAGAAAATTAAATCTAGTGTCTCCTTCGAGTAAAGAAATCAACCCCCCACACACATCCCACACACACATACATGCCCCCCCCCACACACAAACACCCCACACGCAAACGCACACACACACTCACCCACTAACACACACACACCCCACACATACACACACACACACACACACCACACACATACACACGCACTGGGTTAGCTTTTTATTAACTAAGGCATTTCAGCAAAAGCGCAAGCGACAAAAAACATAAATCACCCAAGATGACTCAATCTTTAACAAAGTTAGCCTAAAAACTTGTAATGAATTTTGATTACTGCATTAAACTTACCTCTCTTAAAAGAAATTAAAGCTAGTGTCTCATTCGAGTAAAGAAATCAACCCCCCCTACACACATCCCACACACAAACACACACCCCACACACACACACACCCCACACACAAACGCACACACACACCCACCCACTAACACACACACACCCCACACACATACACACACACACCCACACACACCACACACACACAGACACACACACACCCACACACACACGCACTGGGTTAGCTTTTTATTAACTAAGGCATTTAAGCAAAAGTGCAAGCGACAAGAAACATAAATCACCCAAGACGACTCAATCTTTAACAAAGTTAGCATAAAAACTTGTAACGGATTTTGATTACTTCATTAAACCTACCTCTCTTAAAAAAAATTAAAGCTAGTGTCTCCTTCGAGTAAAGAAATCAACCCCCCCCCCCCCACACACATCCCACACACCCCCCCCCCCACACACACACAGAAACAACCCACATGCAAACGCACACACCCACCCACCCACTAACACACACACACCCCACACGCATACACACACACACACACCCACACACCACACACACACATGCACTGGGTTAGCTTTTTATTAATTAAGGGATTTCAGCAAAAGCGCAAGTGACAACAAACATAAATCACGCAAGACGACTCAATCTTTAACAAAGTTAGCATACATAAAAACTTGTAATGGATTTTGATTATTTCATTAAACTTACCTCTCTTAAAAAAAATTAAAGCTAGTGTCACCTTCGAGTAAAGAAATCAACCCCCCCACACACATCCCACACACACACACACACCCCACACACACACACACACACACACCCCACATGCAAACGCGCACACACACCCACCCACTAACACACACACACCCCACACACATACACACACACACACCCAAACACACCACACACACACATGCACTGGGTTAGCTTTTTATTAACTAAAGCATTTAAGCAAAAGCGCAAGCGACAAGAAACATAAATCACCAAAGACGACTCCTTTTTTAACAAAATTAGCGTGAAAATTTATAATAGATTTTGATTACTTAATTAAACTTACCTCTTTTAAAAAAAATTAAAGCTAGTGTCTCCTTCGACTACAGAAATCACCCCCCCCCACACACATCCCCCCCCCCCCCACACACACACCCCACACGCAAACGCACACACACACCCACCCACTAACACACACACACACCCCACACACATAAACACACACACCCACACACACACCACACACACACACACACACGCACTGGGTTAGCTTTTTATTAACTAAGGCATTTCAGCAAAAGCGCAAGCGACAAGAAACATAAATCACCTAAGATGACTCAATCTTTAACAAAGTTAGCATACATAAAAACTTGTAATGGATTTTGATTACTTCATTAAACTTAACTCTCTTAAAAAAAATTAAAGCTAGTGTCTCCTTCGAGTAAAGAAATCAACCCCCTCACGCATATCCCACACACACACACACCCACACATCACACACACACACGCACTGGGGTAGCTTTTTATTAACTAAGGCATTTCAGCAAAAGCGCAAACGAAAAGAAACATAAATCACTCAAGACGACTCAATCTTTAACAAAGTTAGTATAAAAACTTGTATTGAATTTTGATTACTTCATTAAACTTACCTCTCTTAAAAAAAATTAAATCTAGTGTCTCTTTCGAGTAAAGAAATCAACCCCCCACACACACACACAGGCCCCCCCCCCCCCACACACCCCACACGCAAACGCACACACACACCCACACACATACACACACACACCCCCACACACACCACACACACACACACGCACTGGGTTAGTTTTTTATTAACTAAGGCATTTCAGCAAAAGCGCAAGCGACAAGAAACATAAATCACCCAAGATGACTAAATCTTTAACAAAGTTAGCATAAAAACTTGTAATGGATTTTGATTACTTCATTAAACTTACCTCTCTTAAAAAAAATTAAAGCTAGTGTCTCCTTCGAGTAAAGAAATCAACCCCCCCCCCCCACACACACACACACCCACACACATCCCACACACACACACACACACACCCCCACACACATCCCACACACACACACACACACACACACACACACCCCACACACACACACCCACCCACTAACACACACACCCCACACACATACACACACACACACCCACACACACCACACACACACACACACGCAAAGTTAGAATAAAAACTTGTAATGGATTTTGATTAATTCATTAAACTTACCTCTCTTAAATAAAAGTAAAGCAAGTGTCTCCTTCGAATAAAGAAATCAACCTCCCCACACACACACACACCCCACACACAGACACACACACACACCCACACACACCACACACACACACACGCACTGGGTTAGCTTTTTATTAACTAAGGCATTTAAGCAAAAGCGCAAGCGACAAGAAACATAAATCACCCAAGACGACTCAATTTTTAAAAAAGTTAGCGTAAAAACTTGTAATGGATTTTGATTACTTAATTAAACTTACCTCTCTTAAAAAAAATTAAAGCAAGTGTCTTCTTCGAGTAAAGAAATCAACCCCCCACACACATCCCACACACACACACCCCACACGCAAACGCACACACACACCCACCCACTAACACACACACACCCCACACACCCACACACACCACACACACACACACGCACTGGGTTAGCTTTTTATTAACTAAGGCATTTCAGCAAAAGCACAAGCGACAAGAAACATAAATCACCCAAGACGACTCAATCTTTAACAAAGTTAGTATAAAAACTTTTAATGGATTTTGATTATTTCATTAAACTTACCTCTCTTAAAAAAAATTAAAGCTAGTGTCTCCTTCGAGTTAAGAAATCAAACCCCCCACACACATCCCACACACACACACACACACACACACACACACACACACACACACCCCACATGCAAACGCACACACACACCCCACATGCACACACACCCACACACCCACACACCACACACACACACACACTGGGTTAGCTTTTTATTAACTAAGGCATTTCAGCAAAAGCGCAATCGACAATAAACATAAATCACGCAAGACGACTCAATTTTTAACAAAGTTAGCATAAAAACTTGTAATGGATTTTGATTACTTTATTAAACTTACCTCTCTTAAAAAAAATTAAAGCTAGTGTCTCCTTCAAGTAAAGAAATCAACCCCCCCACACACATCCCACACCCCCCCCCCCACACGCAAACGCACACACACACACCCACCCAGTAACACACACACACCCCACACACATACAGACACACACACACACGCTGGGTTAGCTTTTTACTAACTAAGGCATTTCAGCAAAGGCGCAAGCGACAAGAAACATAAATCACCCAAGACGACTCAATCTTTCATAAAGTTAGCATAAAAACTTGTAATGGATTTTGATTAATTCATTAAACTTACCTCTCTTAAAAAAATTTAAAGATAGTGTCTCCTTCGAGTAAAGAAATCAACCCCCCCCACACACACACACACCCCAAACACACCCACCTACTAACACACACACACCCCACACGTATACACACACACACACACCCACACACCACACACACACACGCACTGGGTTAGCTTTTTATTAACTAAGGCATTTTAGCAAAAGCGCAATCGACAAGAAACATAAATCACGCAAGACGACTCAATCTTTAACAAAGTTAGAATAAAAACTTGTAATGGATTTTGAATACTTCATTAAACTTACCTCTCTTAAAAAAAATTAAAGCTAGTGTCTCCTTCAAGTAAAGAAATCAACCCCCCACACACATCCCACACACACACAACCCCCCCCCCCCAAACACACACCCCACGCGCAAATGCACACACACACCCTCCCACTAACGCACACACACCCCACACACATACACACGCACACCCACACACACACACACACCCACACACACCACACACACACACAGACACACACACACCCACACACACCCACCCACACACACGCACTGGGTTAGCTTTTTAGTAACTAAGGCATTTAAGCAAATGCGCAAGCGACAAGAAACATAAATCACCCAAGACGACTTAATCTTTAACAAAGTTAGTATAAAAACTTGTAATGAATTTTGATTATTTCATTAAACTTACCTCTCTTAAAAAAAATTAAAGCTAGTGTCTCCTTCGAATAAAGAAATCAACCCCCCCCCCCCCCACACACATCCCACACACACACACACACCCCACATGCAAACGCACACACACACTAACACACACACACCCCACACACAAACGCACACACACACACCCCACACGCACACACATACACACACCCACACACCACACACACACACACCCACACACCACACACATACACACACTGGGTTAGCTTTTTACTAACTAAGGCATTTCAGCAAAGGCGCAAGCGACAAGAAACATAAATCACCCAAGACGACTCAATCTTTCATTAAGTTAGCATAAAAACTTGTAATGGATTTTGATTAATTCATTAAACTTACCTCTCTTAAAAAAAATTAATGCTAGTGTCTCCTTCGAGTAAAGAAATCAACCCCCCCACACACATCCCACACACACACCCCCCCACACACACACATACCACCCACTAACACACACACACCCCACACACATACACACACACACACACACCACACACACACACACACGCACTGGGTTAGCTTTTTATTAACTAAGGCATTTCAGCAAAAGCGCAAGCGACAAGAAATATAAATCACCCAAGACGACTCAATCTTTTATAAAGTTAGCATAAAAACTTGTAATGGATTTTGATTATTTCATTAAACTTACCTCTCTTAAAAAAATTAAAGCTAGTGTCTCCTTCGAGTAAATAAATCAACCCCCCCACACACATCCCCCCCCCCACACACACACCCCACACACACACACACACACCCCACACACAAACGCACACACACACCCACCCACTAACTCACACACACCCCACACGCATACACACACACCACACACACACACGCACTGGGTTAGCTTTTTATTAACTAAGGCATTTCAGCAAAAGCGCAAGCGACAAGAAACATAAATCACTCAAGACGACTCAATCTTTAACAAAGTTAGCATAAAACTTGTAATGGATTTTAATTACTTCATTAAACTTACCTCTCTTAAAGAAAATTAAATCTAGTGTCTCCTTCGAGTAAAGAAATCTACCCCCCACACACATCCCACACACACACACACGCCCCCCCCCCACACACAAACACCCCACACGCAAACGCACACACACACACACACTCACCCACTAACACACACACACCCCACACACATACACACACACACACACACCACACACATACACACGCACTGGGTTAGCTTTTTATTAACTAAGGCATTTAAGCAAAAGCGCAAGCGACAAAAAACATAAATCACCCAAGATGACTCAATCTTTAACAAAGTTAGCCTAAAAACTTGTAATGAATTTTGATTACTGCATTAAACTTACCTCTCTTAAAAGAAATTAAAGCTAGTGTCTCATTCGAGTAAAGAAATCAAGCCCCCCTACACACATCCCACACACAAACACACACCCCACACACACACACACCCCACACACAAACGCACACACACACCCACCCACTAACACACACACACCCCACACACATACACACACACACCCACACACACCACACACACACATACACACACACACGCACTGGGTTAGCTTTTTATTAACTAAGGCATTTAAGCAAAAGTGCAAGCGACAAGAAACATAAATCACCCAAGACGACTCAATCTTTAACAAAGTTAGCATAAAAACTTGTAACGGATTTTGATTACTTCATTAAACCTACCTCTCTTAAAAAAATTAAAGCTAGTGTCTCCTTCGAGTAAAGAAATCAACCCCCCCCCCCCCACATCCCACACACACCCCCCCCCCCCCACACACACAGACACAACCCACATGCAAACGCACACACCCACCCACCCACTAACACACACACACCCCACACGCATACACACACACACACCCACACACCACACACACACATGCACTGGGTTAGCTTTTTATTAATTAAGGGATTTCAGCAAAAGCGCAAGCGACAAGGAACATAAATCACGCAAGACGACTCAATCTTTAACAAAGTTAGCATACATAAAAACTTGTAATGGATTTTGATTACTTCATTAAACTTACCTCTCTTAAAAAAAATTAAAGCTAGTGTCTCATTCGAATAAAGAAATCAACCCCCCCCCCCCCCACACACACATCCCACACACACACACACACCCCACATGCAAACGCACACACACTAACACACACACACCCCACACACAAACGCACACACACACACCCACACACCACACACACACACACACCCACACACCACACACACACACACACCCACACACCACACACATACACACACTGGGTTAGCTTTTTACTAACTAAGGCATTTCAGCAAAGGCGCAAGCGATAAGAAACATAAATCACCCAAGACGACTCAATCTTTCATTAAGTTAGCATAAAAACTTGTAATGGATTTTAATTAATTCATTAAACTTACCTCTCTTAAAAAAAATTAAAGCTAGTGTCTCCTTCGAGTAAAGAAATCAACCCCCCCACACACATCCCACACACACACACACACACACACCCCCCCCCACACACACACACACACCACACACACACACACACGCAATGGGTTAGCTTTTTATTAACTAAGGCATTTCAGCAAAAGCGCAAGCGACAAGAAACATAAATCACCCAAGACGACTCAATCTTTTATAAAGTTAGCATAAAAACTTGTAATGGATTTTGATTATTTCATTAAACTTACCTCTCTTAAAAAAATTAAAGCTAGTGTCTCCTTCGAGTAAAGAAATCAACCCCCCCACACACATCCCCCCCCCCCCCCCCCACACACACACACCCCCACACACATCCCACACACACACACACACACACACACACACCCCACACACATCCCACACACACACACACACACCCCACACACACACACACCCCACACACATACACACACACACACGCACACACACCACACACACACACACACGCACTGGGTTAGCTTTTTATTAACTAAGGCATTTAAGCAAAAGCGCAAGCGACAAGAAACATAAATCACGCAAGACGACTCAATCTTTAACAAAGTTAGAATAAAAACTTGTAATGGATTTTGATTACTTCATTAAACTTACCTTTCTTAAAAAAAAGTAAAGCAAGTGTCTCCTTCGAATAAAGAAATCAACCCCCCCAAACACATCCCACACACACACACACACCCCACACACAGACACACACACACACCCACACACACCACACACACACACACGCACTGGGTTAGCTTTTTATTAACTAAGGCATTTCAGCAAAGGCGCAAGCGACAAGAAACATAAATCACCCAAGACGACTCAATTTTTAACAAAGTTAGCGTAAAAACTTGTAATGGATTTTGATTACTTAATTAAACTTACCTCTCTTAAAAAAATTTAAAGATAGTGTCTCCTTCGAGTAAAGAAATCAACCCCCCCCCACACACACATACCACACACACACACACACACACCCCAAACACACCCACCTACTAACACACACACACCCCACACGTATACACACACACACACCCACACACCACACACACACGCACTGGGTTAGCTTTTTATTAACTAAGGCATTTTAGCTAAAGCGCAATCGACAAGAAACATAAATCACGCAAGACGACTCAATCTCTAACAAAGTTAGAATAAAAACTTGTAATGGATTTTGAATACTTCATTAAACTTACCTCTCTTAAAAAAAATTAAAGCTAGTGTCTCCTTCGAGTAAAGAAATCAACCCCCCACACACATCCCACACACACACAACCCCCCCCCCCCCCACTCACACACCCCACACGCAAACGCACACACACACCCTCCCACTAACGCACACACACCCCACACACATACACACGCACACCCACACACACACACACACACCCCACACACCCACACACACACACAGACACACACACACCCACACACACCACACACACACACACACACGCACTGGGTTAGCTTTTTATTAACTAAGGCAATTAAGCAAAAGCACAAGCGACAAGAAACATAAATCACCCAAGACGACTCAATCTTTAACAAAGTTAGTATAAAAACTTTTAATGGATTTTGATTACTTCATTAAACTTACCTCTCTTAAAAAAAAATTAAAGCTAGTGTCTCCTTCGAGTTAAGAAATCAAACCCCCCCACACACATCCCACACACACACACACACACACACCCCACATGCAAACGCACACACACACCCCACACACAAACGCACACACACACACCCCACACACACACACACACACACACCCACACACCACACACACACACACACACACACTGGGTTAGCTTTTTATTAACTAAGGCATTTCAGCAAAAGCGCAAGCGACAATAAACATAAATCACGCAAGACGACTCAATCTTTAACAAAGTTAGCATAAAAACTTGTAATGGATTTTGATTACTTTATTAAACTTACCTCTCTTAAAAAAAATTAAAGCTAGTGTCTCCTTCGAGTAAAGAAATCAACCCCGCACACACATCCCACACACCCCCCCCCCACACGCAAACGCACACACACACACCCACCCAGTAACACACACACACCCCACACACATACACACACACACACACGCTGGGTTAGCTTTTTATTAACTAAGGCATTTCAGCAAAGGCGCAAGCGACAAGAAACATAAATCACCCAAGACGACTCAATCTTTCATAAAGTTAGCATAAAAACTTGTAATGGATTTTGATTAATTCATTAAACTTACATCTCTTAAAAAAATTTAAAGATAGTGTCTCCATCGAGTAAAGAAATCAACCCCCCCACACACACATCCCACACACACACACACCCCAAACACACCCACCTACTAACACACACACACCCCACACGTATAAACACACACACACCCACACACCACACACACACACACTCACTGGGTTAGCTTTTTATTAACTAAGGCATTTTAGCAAAAGCGCAATCGACAAGAAACATAAATCACGCAAGACGACTCAATCTTTAACAAAGTTAGAATAAAAACTTGTAATGGATTTTGATTACTTCATTAAACTTACCTCTCTTAAAAAAAATTAGAGCTAGTGTCTCCTTCGAGTAAAGAAATCAACCCCCCCACACACATCCTACACACACACACACCCACACACATCCCACACACACACACACACACACACCCGCCCCCCACACACACACACCCACCCACTAACACACACACTCCCCACACACATACACACACACACACCCACACACACCAAACACACACACGCGCACTGGGTTAGCTTTTTATTAACTAAGGCATTTCAGCAAAAGCGCAAGCGACAAGAAACATAAATCACCCAAGACGACTCAATCTTTTATAAAGTTAGCATAAAAACTTGTAATGGATTTTGATTATTTCATTAAACTTACCTCTCTTAAAAAAATTTAAAGCTAGTGTCTCCTTCGAGTAAAGAAATCAACCCCCCCCCCCCACACACACACATCCCACACACACACACCCACCCACTAACACACACACACCCCACACGCATACACACCCACACACCCACACACCACACACACGCGCACTGGGTTAGCTTTTTATTAACTAAGGCATTTCAACAAAAGTGTAATCGACAAGAAACATAAATCACGCAAGGCGACTCAATCTTTAACAAAGTTAGCATAAAAACTAGTAATGGATTTTGATTACTTCATTAAACTTACCTCTCTTAAAAAAAATTAAAGCTAGTGTCTCCTTCGAGTAAAGAAATCAACCCCGCCACACACATCCCACACACACACACACACACACCCCCACACACACACACCGCCACACGCAAACGCACACACACACCCACCCACTAACACACACACACCCCACACACATACACACACACACACCCACACACACCACACAAACACACATGCACTGGGTTAGCTTTTTATTAACTAAGACATTTCAACAAAAGCGCAAGCGACAAGAAACATAAATCACCCAAGGCGACTCAATCTTTAATAAAGTTAGCATAAAAACTTGTAATGGATTTTGATTGCTTCATTAAACTTACCTCTCTTATAACAAATTAAAGCTAGTGTCTCCTTCGAGTAAAGAAATCAACCCCCCCACACACATCCCACACACACACACACACCCACCCACTAACACACACACACCCCACACACAAACACACACACACACACCCCACACGTATACACACACACACACCGACACACCATACACATACACACGCACTGGGTTAGCTTTTTATTAACTAAGACATTTCAGCAAAAGCGCAAGCGATAAGAAACATAAATCACCCAAGGCGACTCAATCTTTAACAAAGTTAGCATAAAAACTTGTAATGGATTTTGATTACTTCATTAAACTTACCTCTCTTAAAAACAATTATAGCTAGTGTCTCCTTTGAGTGAAGAAATCAACCCCCCCCCCCACACACACATCCCCCCCCCCCACACACACACACACCCCACATGCAAACGCACACACCCACCCACCCACTAACACACACACACCCCACACACAAACGCACACACTCACACCCCACACACTTACACACACACACACACACCACACACACACACATGCACTGGGTTAGCTTTTTATTAACTAAGGCATTTCAGCAAAAGCGCAAGCGACAAGAAACATAAACCACCCAAGACGACTCAATCTTTAACAAAGTTAGCATAAAAACTTGTAATGGATTTTGATTATTTAATTAAACTTACCTCTCTTAAAAAAAATTAAAGCTAGTGTCTCCTTCGAGTAAAGAAATCATTCACTTTCTAGAGAATAGCCACAGAAACAGGTGTGTCATTTATCAACCAACATAACAGATTCAACAACTTATAGGCCTAATATCCTGATTTCTATAATACCAACACCACACTACTAGAAAACTGTTACCACTCAAATATGTATGAAATTGCCCATAAGTACCTGAAGGCAGAAAAATAACAGAAACTTGATCAGGTGAATGATTAGTTATTTACCTGATAAACAGTATGCCACATGTAAGCACAAGCATGAGTCAAGCATCAGCTACAACACATATAACTGATTAATTGTTCTTGAGCAAAAGTACCATTCTTCTTCTTCCATACGAGTACCCAAAAATCAAGGTGATGCTACAAAAACTATCATGTGATTCAAGGGTAAAAATTTTAGAGACCGCTTTTAGCAGGAAAGAAATCAAAATGGCTAAACAAACAAAAGTCAGGGTTCAAATTTACAACATTTTGTAGTGGTCGCTCTCAACCAATTCAAGAATTGGTTAGCAGATCATAACCACCCAAGACATTTATCTGATTTTATCAATCCTTCACTCATTTTCTCTCACTATATCCCCTCTAGTAAAATAAATCAATCCAAGACTACTCTTGCTAACGAGATCTATTAGAAGAAAAAAAAGAAGAGGGACAATGCACTCTCTCCTGTCCTGTTATTGCTCTTCATTTCAGTAAATACTCTTTCATATCAGGTAAACAAAAATGAGAATACACATCTATACAAGCACCAAAAAATGTTCCAAAGGACATAAATAGACCATAAAGACAAACAATACCCGTAATGAGCATAAAATGTTGTGAAACTATGGTGACATCCTGCACGAGAAAAAGCGTTGTGAAGATAGAAATGAATACTTAGAAATTGAAGGAGAATGACCAATGTAACAAGACGCAGATTGCATTCGTTGGTGCAGGAGATAAAAGCAACACCTCACTTCTTCTATGTTCAATATGAAAGTAAAACATGTTTGACCGTGACACACATACACCCACACACACATACACACACCCCACACGGACACACACACTTGATAACTCTACAATTGTCATGATTTTATAACGATTTAATCTTTTTTTTTAAGCCAAAACATCCCTAATTATGTGATTTTATTGCATATTCAGCAAAAAAGGAAGATATGAGGCAAAGATGGCAAAAATCAAGCTAAAATCGAAATTGAAGGCATCAAAAAGGAAAAAAAGGAGATTACAAGGAAATTTCTGCAGAATTGACTAAGAGTGCCCACACTTAGTGGAGTGGTCAACTCGGGATAAGGATAAGTACGAGCAATTTCCGCAAAAGATAAAGGAATGAAGTGTTTAGGTTTAGAAAGGATTCTTTAAAGCTTATCTCTTGTGATTTATTTACCTTTTTAGAGTTTATCATGTATTTATCCCCCCCCCCCCCCCGTCTAGATTCGTAGGAGACTTTTATTATAAATAGGGGGTCTCTTCATTTGAAGTCATTCAGTTATTGATTAGAACTCTATAAAATTCTTTGTTCATCCTTTCTCTTTTATTTTTATTTTACAACCGGAATTAATGGAATTCCACTTTCTAGTGTGTTCTTCCATTAACATATCCGGCTAAACTCCTTATTTTCTGGTTAAGGTATGGTGATTGCTTGATTTGTAATATGTTGTGAGATCTAATTTGTTCTCTTTATACTTGTTATATGAATATTCATGCTATTCTCTGTGCTCTTATTACAAACGTCTGATATTTGAATAATGTGGCCAGTTGTTCACTATCAAGAAGATTTGCTTAGCTAATTGGACTTTATAAATCCGTGTAATTGTTTATTTAGTTCAATGCTTAGTGGCAACGTAGCTTGATTAATTATGTCATAGTAATTAGTTATGTTATGGGGAATGCATGATCTAGTTTAAACGAATTGTACTCGTAGGAGTTTGTTGATTAGAATCAGGCCCTTCTAATTCTTAATGCTGTTAATAGATTAAATCTTGTGGACATTCTCAGGGTTGTCTATTAATTAGGGATCTAGCCAACGATCGTACCTTGGCTAACGAAAAGGTAAGGAAAGGTGAGGTTGTTAGGTCGTACCAACAACCATAACTGATTTATTTGTCTATACATGTGTTATTATTGCATCAATGATCAACTCACAAGAATCAAGCATGATCCTAGCCTTAACCGGAAAATCTCTCTCTTGTATCTTTGTCAGGTAATTTCAATTATTTTCTAGCTTATTTAGTTTTTAATTATTTCTTTTTATCATCAAATCTCCCCCCATTATTTTTTATTTCTCTTAAAGAAATCAACTTAAAGCCAGTCTCTGCAGATTCGACCCTACTCCCACTTTTACAAGTGTTGTAGGAATTATTTTTTGTGGTCTCGACACCCATCAACACTATTCCACACACACATCCACACGCACACACACACACACACCCCACACGCAAACGCACACTCACACAGACCCACACACCCCACACGCAAACGCACACTCACACACAGCCACACACATCCCACACGCACACACACACACCCAACACACACACACACACGCACTGGTTTAGCTTTGTATTTACTAAGGCATTTCAACAAAAGCCCAAGCGACAAGAAACATGAATCACACAAGACGCCTCAATCTTTAACAAAGTTAGCATAAAAACTTGTAATGGATTTTGATTATTTCATGAAACTTACATCTCCTCCAAAAAGTTAAAGCTAGTGTCTCCTTCAAGTAAAGAAATCATTCACTTTCTAAAGAAGAGCACAGGAACAGCTGTGCCATTTATCAAGCAACACCACTGATTCAACAACTTATAGGCATAATATCCTGGTTTCTGCAATACCAGAATAACATTACTATGAAACTGTTACTACTCAAATATGTATGAAATTGCCCATAAGTACCTGAAGGCAGAAAAATAATAGAAACTTGGTCAGGTGAATGATTAGTTCTTTACCTGATAAACAGTATGTCACATGTAAGCACAAATATGAGTCAAGCATCAGCTACAACACATATAATTGATTAATTGTTCCTGAACAAAAGGACCATTCTTCCTCTTCCATACGAGTACCCAAAAATCAAGGTGATGCTACAAAATGTGATTCAAGAGTGAAAATTTTAGAGACCGCTTTTAGCAGGAAAGAAATCAAAATGGCTAAACAAACAAAAGTCAGGGTTCAAATTTACAACATTTTGTAGTGGTCGCTCTCAACCAATTCAAGAATTGGTTAGCAGATCATAACCACCCAAGGCATTTATTAGATTTTATCAATCCTCCACTCGTTTTCTCTCACTATATCCCCTCTAGTAAAATAAATCAATCCAAGACCACTCTTGCTAACGAGATATATTGGAAGGAAAAAAAGAAGAGGGACAATGCACTCTCTCCTGTCCTGTTATTGCTCTTCATTTCAGTAAATACTCTTTCATATCAGGTAAACAAAAATGAGAATACACATCTATACAAGCACAAAAAATGTTCCAAAGGACATAAATAGACCATAAAGACAAACAATGCCCGTAATGAGCATAAAATATTGTGAAACTATGGTGACATCCTGCACGAGAAAAAGCGTTGTGAAGATAGAAATGAAGACTTAGAAATTGAAGGAGAATGACCAATGTAACAAGACGCAGATTGTATTCGTTGGCGCAGGAGATAAAAACAACACCTCACTTCTTCTACGTTCAAAATGGAAGTAAAATATGTTTGACCGTGACACACATACACCCACACACACACACACACACCCTACATGGACACACACACTCCTCCACACACACATCCCACACGCACACCCCCCCCCCCACACACACATCCCACACGCACACACACACACACACCCCACATGCAAACGCACACTCACACACATCACACACACACACACACACACCCAACACACACACACACCCAACACACACATACACACACACGCGCACTGGTTTAGCTTTGTATTTACTAAGGCATTTCAACAAATGCCCAAGCGACAAGAAACATGAATCACACAAGACGCCTCAATCTTTAGCAAAGTTAGCATAAAAACTTGTAATGGATTTTGATTACTTCTTGAAACTTACCTCTTTTCCAAAAAGTTAAAGCTAGTGTCTCCTTCAAGTAAAGGAATCATTCACTTTCTAAAGAAGTGCCACAGGAACAGCTGTGTCATTTATCAAGCAACACCACAGATTCAACAACTTATAAACATAATATCCTGGTTTCTGCAATACAAAACCAACATTACTAAGAAATTGTTCCCACTCAAATATGTATGAAATGACCATAAGTACCTAAAGGCAGAAAAATAACAGAAACTTGGTTAGGTGAATGATTAGTTCTTTACCTGATAAACAGTATGACACATGTAAGCACAAGCATGAGTCAAGCATCAGCTACATCATATATAACTGATTAATTGTTTCTTAGCAAAAGGACCATTTTTTCTCTTCCATACGAATACCCAAAAATCAAGATGATGCTACAGAAACTACCATGTGATTCAAGGGGTGAAAATTATAGAAACTGCTTTTAGCAGGAAGGAAATCAAAATGGCTAAACAAACCAAAGTCAGGGTTCAAATTTACAACATTTTGTAGTGGTCGCTCTCAACCAATTCAAGAATTGGTTAGCAGATCATAACCACCCAAGGCATTTATCAGATTTTATCAATCCTCCACTCATTTTCTCTCACTATATCCCCTCTAGTAAAGTAAATCAGTCCAAGACCACTTTTGCTAACGAGATATATTGAAAGGAAAAAAGAAGAGGGACAATGCACTCTCTCATGTCCTGTTATTGCTCTTTATTTAAATAAATACTCTTCCATATCAAGTAAACAAAAATGAGAATATACATATATGCAAGCAGACAAAATGTTACAAAGAACATAAATAGACCACAAAGACAAACAATACCCGTAATGAGCATAAAATGTTGCGAAACTATGGTGACATCCTGCACGAGAAAAATGGTTTCGAAGATAGAAATGAAGACTTAAAAATTGAAGGAGAATGACAAATGTAACCAGACGCAGATGGCATTCGTTGGCGCAGAAGATAAAAGCTACACTACATCTTCTATGTTCAATATATTTTGTCATTTCTTCATCAATAGAATCAGGCTCGAGTCATTAAATTTAAGTTTGATTTGTTAAATTAATGAATCGAGCTCAGATGATTTTTTACCAATTAATTTCAAATCAAATAATAATAATTTGATTATTTTTTCAGTCTTACAATATATATATAATTAATTTATGGCCTTTTAGTTAAATGATTTATAAGTTTTAGCGCCAAGGAAGATTTATCGCAATTTCAATACCTTTTAAACATTATGCAGAACACAGTGGAGGCCAAAGAGGTCATGGCCACTCAGTTTCATCAACGTGTACGCATTAATCTATGTTAGTAATAATTATTAATATATATATTTGATATTAATAATTAACTTTATAGAAATTAGTAAATACTTTAAAAAACTTTGCTTTTCGGAAAATTGCAACTTCCGTATATAGGAAAAAATGTAAAGAATCCCCTTGTAATATTACAAATGAGTAAACTATCTTCTTATGAAAAAATAAATAGCAATTTACATCCCTATATTTTTTAAAATACAATAATTTACTCCTCTATGATTTTTAAAAATGAAGCAATTTACCTTTTTGTATAAGGAGGTAAATTGCTTCATTTTAAAAAGTATAGGAGAGTAAATTATTATATTCTTTTCATGTGCCCATTTTCAATATCATAGGGGATAAATTGCTATTCACCCTCCGTATATAATTAAATAAAAATTTATAAGTTATAAAACATACTTTTTTATAAAATTATATGCATTATATATATTTATACATATAAATAATTTACTTTTTAAAACATGTCTGAATATATTAAGTTCGTAAATACTTTTTGTATGACATCATTTATAAAAGGCTACAAATTTTAAAAAAAAAATCAGTAACATGTTAAAACACTAAAATTAGCTTTAGTGGAGATTTTTTCAATAAAACATACTTTAGGATGTAAAATGAAGAATATAGCGGATAAGAGGAAATGTTATTTTTATATGTCAATACAAAATTATTTTGTTGCAGGAGTTTTGTCGTAATTTAAGAGGATAAATGCGACTACATGTATATCACCGTTAATTTTTAAAAAGTAATGCGAGCAGCCAAGGAAGCTCAATTTAGTTAGAAATGTGGTTTATTTTACTTTAATAATAGTCGTTGATTTTTTGTGATAATAATTTCTTATTAATTACATGCATTTAATAGGAATAGATAATATATATTAATTATTGATGATTAAAATTTATCCAATAATTATAACCAATTATTTTTAATAAAAAAAGGGCAAGCAGATGGAGATGGGGTTTGCAATTTCAAAATCTTGAAGATCCCATTTCCCATGGCGAAAGTAGTACAACGGTAAAGGTGCTAAACCAGAAAGCGTGCAAGAGATCTGTGATATGGGACCAAAAAAAGTTAGCATGAGAAAGTGAATAAGTAATTAATATATATTAATCAAATTTCTGATGATACTACTGTCCATTAATGGATCTTTTATTTATATAGTTTCCAATCTTAACAGGAAAAAATCTCATTGCAAGATTTCTTCGCTGTCGGGAAAAAATACTTCCCAAAACAGACAAGAAATCAAGTAAAGCAAAGGACCCATTTCCCAGTTCATCAGTTCAATGAACCAAATTGGTTTTCGACAGAAATCAGGAGAAAGCAAGAGAAATTTTGTGTTCATTTCTCTTTTTCAAGACTTGCCGTCTTGCAAAAGTTTAAGGTAAGTTTTAATTTTGAAGACTGAGCTTTCTTTTGTGTGTGTATTTGAGATTGTTCAGAGTTGGTCCGGCATTTGAGCATTGGATTTTTGCTCAAAAAGATTGTTTCTTTTCTTGTTTGTTTGTGGTATTGTTTTGGTTTATTGGGCAGATCCATCTGGAAAATGGGGCGTAATCTCAATGTGAAAAGGGTCGGTCGTTCGTTTCTTTGCTTTTTCATTTTTCAGAATTCGATACTCACTTTATAGTCTGTTTGGTTCGAAAAATTTGATATAAACAAGTTATGGTTTAGTTTAATCTTTTGTTCATTCTATTGTGTGATTGAGACAATTGGGAGTATTTGAATTTGAATTTGAATGTAAGCTTGTCGAATGCAGAGGTATTCGTTTCATTTTGCAGTCTTGATGATATATCTGTATCTTTGGTACTTAAGATTGGGGCAATTTTTAAAAAATTCCCAGCTTTTCTTCCAATTATGAGTTCAAATACATGAAATCTAGATGCTGAAATTTCATGTAAGTGCTTATGTTTCATGATATCAATTATTATTACGTATGATTTTGAGGTACTTTAGTTTAGTTAGATCATTGTCTTGATCGAAAGGGCAGTTGGCTGTGATAACTTCAGTTGTCTGGTAAAGGGCTGAGGGATCGAGTTAAGTCAAATGCTCTACAGTAAGTAAGCATCCTACATTTATGAGTTAATTGCAATTTTTGGTCTCATATTTTAGGATGTTTTACACAAATAGTGCCGTTCTTTTCGAAATCACCTTTTTGTTTTTTTTTTTTATCTCATATCTTAAATTTTTGTTCCGCCATTAAATTTTGGACAGAATGGTCACTGCTTAGCGACCGGCTGTTTTTCTTGGGGGATTGACTGAGTAGGTCTTGGAGGCAAAAGCATCACGTGAAATACATGTGCTGCAAGTGTAAGGGGGGAAAAAACGAAAACTTAACAAAAGCTAGAATCTCAAAGAAGAAAACCCTCATTTTGTTCGTGAAACCAAGTCCCAACAGCATGCACTTTATTCTTTTAGGCATAAAAACTGGGAATTTTCTTCTATTCGATTTTAGCTTTTTTACTTTTTTTCGTTTGCTTAAGGCTCAGCAGCAGCACATGCATTTTATTTGATGTGATGCTTTTCCCTCCAAAACTTAGTTGGCCAATTTCCCTCCTCAAACAGCCGGTCACTTAACCCCCATGTGCTTTGCACGTTGCCGTTCCTTCCAAATCTTAACGGTGGGACCAAAAATGACTATTTCAAGAAACATGGAACTATTTCTTCAAAACACCCTAAAGTATGGGACCAACAATGCAATTAACTCCAAATTTTGAGAAATTGTTCATTAGTCAATTGGTTGGCAGGTTAGAAACGGAAGATAACCAACACAAGGCGTGATATTTGTCAACATTCATTTTGATTCTAAGTGATGCTTGTACACAATTTTGTTTACATATTCACTTTATGATTGAGTGTGGTCTGTCGACTTTGTTGTCAACATATAAAATCAGGGACTGCAATGCTAACTTGTTTCATTACAATGTCTCCGCCTTGACCCAACAAGGAATTTTAGATAAGAGTTGTTAAACGAAAGTTTTTGAGGTTTTTATAGTATTTTAAATGAGGTGGTTTATTTGAGAAAATAATTTCTATTAGGATCTGGAGCATTCTTTTCAGATACGGGATATCCTAACAAGGAATACAAGCTACAAATTTCGGATAGTGAGAGTCTTATGTTTTGATTTTTCACATGTTAAATGATTCTATTGAAATCTAAATTCAGTGAATGTATAATGTGTTATACTGATTCATTGTTGAGAAAACAAAAGATATTATATTTTGAATATAATTGTAAGACTCCGTTTATGCCAAAAGTAAAACTAATCATAAATCGGAATTCACATCTCAATATGTTCTGTACCAGTTAGCTAGAATAGTTAAAAACATTTAAGTCCGAGTCATTCTAAGATAATCAGGTAGGACAATGTATTCCATCTCAAGAATCATCCAACAATGATGTGCTTACGAATATGTCTTAGGTAGCAGCTTGATGAGGAACTGGTTACTTGGTTTTCTGGTTACGAGGTTATTCTTATGAGTATGGATAAAGTATTGCCAGACTGTCCTTATCCCGGATGCTTCTTCTGTGTAATGAAAGAAGCAAACCCGAGCAAGCGCAGAGCAAGTGTATTAAAATTCTTTCGAGAGCTTCCTTCCCAGGAGGATGATGGTCAAGTTCTTCCTATTAGTGGTCTTTGGAATACTGCAATGGCGCATCCTAATGATCCTGAGTTCATTGAGCTGGGAATTTTTGAATGCATGGCAGCACTCATCTGGAAGGGCTTAAAGAACCGCCGATGGTTATCTCATGACCAAAATATATATATTCCTTATTATGCAGCGCATATAATTGGATCGTACACTATGAATATGGAAGAATTTGCTGAGATGGCAGTGCATGTCGGGGTTATCCCGGCATTGGTTGAACTTCTTAGAGGAAGGTTAACTTGGGTCGAGCAGAGAGTGGCTGTACGAGCTCTAGGTCATTTAGCTACATATGCTAGCACGTTTCCTGCCGTAGCAAGCCATGGTGAGATCTTGGAGCTCTCGATGCAGCTGGCAATGAGTGCACTAGAAATCGTTTACTCTCATTTTTACCAGTATGTTGACAGGAGGCTTAGTTATCACTGTGATCTTCTTACGCGAGGCATGGGTGGTGTTGAATTGGAGTCGAGGAAAGCTGAAGAATGGGCCAGTCAACTGCAGTGCTGGTCTCTTCAACTCATCAATTGCTTTGCTTTCAAGCCTGAATTTCTTCCGACTATATGCAAACCGGAATTTTTGGTAAAGCTTCCCGGTATGTGGGGTGGACTAGTTAATGAAAATTCACCTTCTGGTATTGGATTGTTACGGACAATTTGCCATCATAAGCTTGGTAGGGGTCCAGTCGCTAGCTGTCCTGAAATTATAGAGTCCTTGTGTAATATAGCACGGTCATCAGATGATTGGCAATATATGGCGATCGACTGTCTTATTTGGTTACTCCAAGATACAAGTACCTCTCACAAGGTAACTGCTCGCGTTTCCAGTATTACTGCCGTTATGAAAATTGTTCTATTAGTTTGGTCTATTGCTAAATTATTTATCAACTTTACCACTCTAATGGTATATTTATTGCCATCTTGACTTCCTATTCTGCTTTGCTCTAGAACATTATGGAATTAGAACATGCTACCCGTTCTCAATTTCATTTTTCTGAGGCAAAAGCTGGAAGAAACAGAAGGAAGTTCCTACAATTTTTTGCTTTGAACATTTTACTTATTTCTTATCCTAAATTGCGCTAATTTTTACAGGTAATTGATAAGGCAGTACCTGTACTAATTGACCTTGCTGAAATAACTACATTAGGGGATCATAAGAAGCTCGGTGATTCGATTATTAACGTTCTTCAAGAATGTATTCAATCACCTGGAACAGGCCGCAATTCAGTCAGTAGCCGAACAAGAGAACAGGTTGAGGAACTCCTTAGCTCTCGAGAAAGATTAAAATGGGAAAAGAATATGCCGAAAGAGGATCTGCACATCAAACAGGCGGCTGCTTTAGTGGTAAAACTAGAAGGGAATTCTTTGTTTTCTTCAGGAGATATATCTGGTGCTGCTTTGAAGTATTCAGAAGCATTAGCTTTGTGCCCAATGAGATCAAAGAAAGAAAGGACAGTGTTGTACAGTAATCGAGCTCAGTGTCATCTTCTACTGCAACAACCCTTGGCTGCTATTAGTGACACTACACACGCACTTTGTCTTCACAACCCAATTAATCGTCATGCCAAAAGCCTGTGGAGACGAGCGCAAGCCTATGACATGCTCGGATTAGCCAAGGAGAGCCTGTTAGATGCTATTCTGTACATAAATGAGTGTTCCCAATCAACTGATCCTGATCTATCCTCTAGACAAAACAAGGTTCCTGAGTACGTTGAGCGTTTCATCAAGAAACAGATGCATGCCGCCTGGTTATTTAGAGAGGCTGCCGTTAAACATGGAGGGGTCCACTGTGAAGGTGATGCTGGAGGTATTTGCAGCCAAGAGACCGATGATTCTGAATGGGAAACGGCAAGTGAAAGTGATATAGGAGATGACGGAAATGATGAGGTGGGTGAAGCTCGTGAATGGAAGAACAATACTGAACGGAAAGATAGGCGCAATAAAGCTTCAAATAAAGGTACCCTTCTCCCAACCTTTCCTCTCAATATTTCTATGACTTATATTCGTATAGTCGGACAAGAAAGCAAGTTTACAACTGATTCGTTCTTCAAATGATGCAGACATGAAGCAAGGTTACGGTTTGCAGCTTGCTGAGGACGATGAAGCATAAATCCAGAGACGGCTGCGAGTTGCGTAAGCATTCGTCCCAAGTTTCAAACGTCACCTTACTGGAGCTGGTTTGCATTGTGAAGCGAAGATTCGTTTAGAATCCGAAGATCATAGCATTGGATCACAGTAAATGTTCTTTCTTCTTTCAATTTTTCGTATGTTTGCATCATTTTTCACTAATATAGTTCTAGTCAGGGAACTGATGATGGTCTGTTTATTATGTAATTATGTATTTCGTAGTTATTCTTTTGTCTCATCCATATATTTCTGTGTATAGATTTGGTTCCCTTGGGACAACTTGAGGAGATTTTCTGCTTTGAATGAGTGGTTTTGTTTCTTCACCAATTTTTGCTCTTCTTGCAATACTACTGGCTTTAGTACATTGTTCATCCTTCCTTTTTTTTTTTTTTTTAATCAATTAATTACAATTACGTTGTGAATTTCAATTATCAACAATCAATGTACAATAACTATTAATATTAGATATGTATAATTAATTAATAACTATTATTACATAATAACGAATAATTATTAGGGTAAATTACTTCCCATAAAGCTTTTGATATACTTACAAATAAATATTTGAAAAATTATAAATATCTACCCAATATTTAATGAAATTATGTAATATTTAAATGGAGATCTGCAATTGTCAATTGTTCTCTTACTGTATTTTTTTTTAAAAAAAAAATAAAAAATTATAACGAAATGGAACGGGTGGGTAAAAAAATTATCCACTTAATCCAATAAAAAATTAAATTTTTTTAAAATAAAATAAAATTTATAGTTCTTATCCACAAAGGTATTTTAATCAGTTTATCATAAAAAAATAAATGAAAACCTAACGAAAACTAACGGATTGGGCTAATGATAGAATACTGTTAAAATCAAGGGGATATTGGTAATTTTCAATACAACTATGGGGTATTTGTAATTATGTCGAATCTAAAAAAAAATTATTATAATTTACTCTAATTATTATTAGAATAAACTAATAACCACACATTAGTGAAATTCGAATGATGGGACCCACCTTTACTGACTAAGTTGTGTTTCAATGGCTTGTCAGTTATATTGTTAATTTATTTTTATTCGAATATTGATTGAAGGAGCTGTGAACTAAAAGTAAGAGATAGGGTTTGCATCTATCTCTTTTAGGAATACTGAAGCGGCGGTAACGTACTTAATTTGATACCATTAATAATAAAAAAAAATTATTATTTTTAATAAATAAAAAAATATATTGATTTGTTATCACTAAAAATATAAAATACATTTTGATCAACTAATCAAAACATAATTTTATTTTCACAAAAAATCTAAGCAAAATAAAAAAAAATATACATTTCACATTTAAAATCAATTGAAAATGAAAACATAAAAAAACATTTCATTACTGAAACTATTGTTATGTATAGGGATGGTAATTGAACCCGACTTGAGAAAGCCCGCCTCAAATTAGACCGGTTCAAGTTCAATAAAATGGAGATTGGGGCAGATAATGGGTCCTAAAAATTAGGACTCCCCCTATGCCTAGTCTCAAGTCCATAAAGACCCATCCCAAAAGATTTAATTTAATATATATTTAAAAATTTTGTATGTAATTTAACTAATTTTTCTACCCTTCCCAAGGACCCAACCTCAAACTTAACAAATTTTACAATGGCTAAAGAGATGAAGAAATTGTTATTAAGGTGTAATTGATGAGATTGTTTAGTTGTCAAATTGTTATGAATTATGATTTGTTTGAGTTGCAACGAAGTACGAATAATCTTATTTATATTTGACATTTTCTTTTTAAGCTTGAATATTTGAATTAAGCGCTAGAACAATTTTATTTGTAATTGATATGCTGAAATTTTTATTTTCTTTATATTTATGAAATAATTGAATTTTTCAAAAGGTGGAGAGGGGGGGTGGGGGGGCAACTGAGTCCATCGAGTCAAACCCACCCTTTTTTATAACGGACAATGCAGGGCATACAAATTATTGAAAGATTGAGGAAGGTCTCGCGTCCATTCCTACTCGCTCTATATCCTCCCTGTTGTTACCCCGGGTTATTTCCGTGGGAATATTGAACAATGGATTCACAGGGATTAGGACCAATTTATAGTACGTACATTAACTGATTCTTAGCAGACATACATATGCCCACTGCGTGTCCTGGCGGCCAATTTAAGTTGCTGAAGTAGTTATCTGTCTTATACTTCTAGAATCATCTTCGATCCGCACCCTGATGTATTAAGGAGAGGTCAACTTTTGCCTTCCTATATTTTGATATTGTCATTATTTTGGATTGCGATTTATTCTGTCCGAAACAAAACTTTGTAATAAATGGGATAAATTACAATGAGTTCTTTTTCAAAATTTGATATAATTAAAAATAAATTTTTATTTTTTAAAAAACTATCAATACTCTTTAATTTTAATAGTTGTCCCATAACTAGTCCAATCCGTTAGTTTTCATTAGGTATTCATCCATTTTTTATGGTGAACTAATCAAAATATTCTTATAAACTATGGATTATGATCTTACTTATTCTTTAAAAATTTTCTAATTTTTTCTATAGTATAAGTGAACATTTTTTTTTATTTCATTCCGTTCGATTTTAAAAATAAAGTTACTACTCATGAAGTACCCATTTCACATCAATTATCCACTAAAGTATTAAAATCTTAAAAAATCCCCATACACTTTACTTTTTAAGTTTTCATTTTATCCTTACAAAAATTATTTTGTGAAAAAAAATAAAGAGATTTTTAAAATGCCAAAATCATCATTTGTCTAATTTTTAGTCTCATTTGTTCATCAAGCTTTTTTTATTTTGTAATCCTAAAGTAATTGTGGTCACTTTATTAATTTTACTTATTTTTCAAATCAAACAAAAGTTAAAACATAAAAGAATAAAATTAAGGGACTAACATAATTTTATATACAAACTTAAGGAACTATTTATACTGTTTATTCTTTTTCTTTTTTGTACTAATGTAGATTTTATCCGTGTCATGTGTTAAAGTGGGATCAAAATTAAAACAAAAATTGAAGTCTAAAAATGCTAAAAATTAAAAATTAAAATAATTTTAGATACAAATTTATGAAATTACTTTATTATTTATTTATTTTTATCTTTATATTGGGATAAATCTAGTCGTGTGTTAAACATGGGAAACACTACCTATTTGTTTTTATATTAGTATACATTCATGTTTTTGCATCTTTCAAAATAAGATAAAATACACACAATGCTTGTTTTTATGTTTTTACAATTTATTTGTGTGTTTTTTATTTTTCAACTTTCTATATAATATATATATTTATATATAATATAAAACAGACATGATTTGACAATAAACAGTGATTTTTGTCACCAAAAAATACAACATTAAACATATAATAATTATATATGTACATATTTATATATAAAAGAAATATGATTTGACGATCAACAGTGATTTTTGTATCCCAAATCCCAACACCAAATATATACCACTTATTTTAAAATATTTTAAATTATCTCGATAAACAAATCCAAACATACAATCTATATTCAACATACACTTACTTATCTCTTCTTTTTTTTTTCTCTTTATCTCTAAAACACAAAATAAAACATTTAATATACAAATTCAAACATTACGTACACTTCTCTTATTAACACCCCCTCCCACGCATCCACACACACACATCAGAGCGTAAGGTTGTAAAGCACTTCGTCCAAATGTCTGATTTTGCATCATCATCATCAGGCCCACGTACTCCACTACTCAGGAACGCCAAAAAAGTATAGACATATTTATTTATAATTAAAAATAACACCTTTAATTTTGAAATATTGACATCTACGATAGTTTTTTCTTTTTCTTGTTTGATGCGTATTTTTAATTGATAAATTTTCAGGTTTAATTTTTAATTTTTTAATCAATTAAAATTATTTTTGTATTAAGTTGTTTATTTTCTAGTAGAAAAAGGAAGAGAAAAGGGTAACTTGATAAAATTATATAAACAAATATTTTCTTTAATTTATTTTCCACATACATAAAGAATTTGAAATTTATTTCACTTCCGATTTTCCAAATATTTTTTAGGTATTAATTTTTCCCTGCATCTCCCCCTTCACTTTTTCTTTCCTTTCAATATTGGTTAAGTAGCTTGCTTTTAAATGAATTCCCATAATAAGATTATTATTTTTGGTCATATAAATTTAAAAAGATAGCACTTTTCGTCCCATGAGATCTTTTCGTCAGATATTTAATGAAAAGTATCATTTGACTGTTGAGTGCATGAGATCAAAAGTAATATTTTTTAAAAGTTATGAGACCGAAAATGAGAATTCCGCAACCAATGAGACCAAAAGTGTAAAGATACTTACTGCCACGTGATTTCGTTAAAGTATCTAACGAAAAAATGTTATGTGATCAAACGTGTTATTTTTTAAAAATTATAGAACAAAAAATGAGAATTTCGTAATTAACAGGACCAAAAGAAATCCTGAACTACGGGATGAAAAGTGTTACGTGCCCTTTCTTGAAATAACTATTAGTATTCATAATCTAACTAATGTTTGGCTTTAATAAGGAAAAATGAAAAATGAAAAGCTTGAATCCTTCAAAGGAATAGCCGTCTAGGGACGGATGGTCCCTTCTCAAGTTGGGAGAAGAAACATGTGCAAAAGGATTATTACAATCTAATAAACCAAACTGCAAATGGCCAAACTGCAAATTGTTTGAGGCTGCTGCGCTGAATCCTTATGGCCGCCGTTGCTCAGTTTCCTTAAACCGTACTCTGTTTTACCGTATTATATAATTTATTGCATCATTAATATATTCAAATCCAAAAATTAATAAAAGAAAAATTGTAATTCGAAGAAAAAACACGTTCAAATAAGACACAAAAATAAAAAAAAAAATATTATGTATAAAAGTAGACATACATCTACCTATGGTAATTCACAAAATTTTACGTGTGAACTCTCAATCTTCTAGCTATTCTTACCACCATCTTTTTCTTTATTATTAGTATTTCATTTAATAAAAATTTTCCCACAAAAAAGAAAAAAGAAAAGGTCAAGATCCGCACAGTATTTATTTGTCGCTTGTTGTATTACTTTATTTATTAGGTTAACCTATTTTTTACTTTTGACATTTGTCCAAAGCGATAAGAAGATATTAATATTGTTTCTTGTGGAGAAAAAAGAAAACTTCAATTTCCAGCCACTTAGAAAATTTATAATTTATACAGTTTTTTAAGATGAATGTAAGCACAAATTCGAAAGAATTGTAAATATATCTTCATTGATGCATGGCGAAAGTATATTTTATCTTATCGTAAATGAGATTTAACACTTTTAATCATTCACTTTAGAAAATTTTTAAAATAATTCCAAAATTTTAAAAAAAATTCTAATTTAATTAGTCCTTTCATTTACAGAATTTTCAAAATAATTCAAAATTTATAAAAATTCGACACATTTAATCCTCTATTTTTACACTAACTGTATCGAGTTTTTCTCCAATTTAGGTCATGTTAAAATTCCCGTAAAATAAAGGATCAAAAGTATTGAACTTCTTGTTTTATAGGACAAAATTGTAATTTCGCCCTTAATTGATAGTATATATTCTTTAAATTTTTCTTTTATTTTAAGATAAATTAATTTGAGTGATGAGGTCGATGGAGTGAGTAATGCACGTTTCTGACGGAATAATTCTAAAAAGTTATATATTCCATGCAACAATACATTATGTAATACCCCAACTTTAATCCACCTATTTTAAATCAAAAAGTGATTTTTGTAGAATAATTATCACATGCAAACTTAATTAAAGCATTTAGGTTCACAACCACTAGGATACTAATTTAAATATTTATATATAGCTTATTCATAATAATTAATTAATGACCATCACTTTCACAAATTCAGTCCCCACTTCACACACACAAACAAATGTGTGTGTGTTTGTTTCATGACCATCTTCATTCTCTCCTTGTTCGATAGTGGCTGCGGAGTCAAACTCAGGGTACTTTCGACCCGAATAGAGCAGCCTGAGTTTGCAATTATTTTATTTGAGTAGGACCGCTGCACTTATTAACGTGCCAAATATCATAGCCGTCGCCTTTATTTATTCAGATAATTGAAGAGGAAAAATGAAAATATTCCCAACCTTATAAATCCTGGGCCATCTGCTCCACTTTCAAGAACAACGCAACAACAATTCAGATTCTACTACTCAATAATTCAAATCAAAAAGTATAGTAGAGAAGAGGGTTCACTCATTTTTTGCGAAAAATGTGGTGGTCTACGACGTCCAAGACTTTCGTCTTGTACTTATTAGGTATTATGTTCCTGGGAGGCGTAGCAGTACCAAGTCATGCTTTAGTCCGACGATATAAGTTTGTGGTAAGTTTTAGTGTGATTAGTGTCTTTTTTTTTAAATGGTAATTACAAATCAATATCTTAATAAATTGATAAAAACATTAATATTCGATTTTCATTACTGTAACTAACTCAGATGTAGTTATCAGTCTTCTCATTTCAGCACTTTATTTCAGTTCTAAACCTAATTGATGATCCTGTATGTTTCATTAATCTGAACTTGCAGCTGAGGGATTCTTCACACACTAGGTTATGCACCAACAAGACTATGCTGACGATAAATGGGCAGTTTCCGGGGCCGACTATATATGCTAGAAGGGGAGATTTAGTCATTGTTGACGTTTATAATCGTGCCGGCCATAATATTACCATTCATTGGTATGATTTTAGCTTGCAGTACTAAACTGTATTCGCTCTGTATTCTTTTTTTAATATATATGAGTCGCGTGTATAAATACTAATCTCTCAGGCACGGAGTGAAAATGCCGAGGTATCCATGGTCAGATGGCCCTGAGTACGTCACACAGTGCCCTATTAGTCCAGGCACAAAGTTTAGCCAGCGCATCGTCTTGTCGGATGAGGAAGGAACTCTGTGGTGGCACGCTCACAGTGAGTGGTCGAGGGCGTCCGTGTATGGTGCACTCATTATTTTACCCCAGAAGAGAAACGACTATCCTTTTCCTAGGCCTCATGATGAAGTGCCCATTCTGCTAGGTATATATATTGCTCGGAAAGTAATTAAATTTACAGCGAATTAAAAGAAAGGATATGTGATAAAATTAACCATTTTTTTTTTTAAATTTGTGTGAAATGCAGGAGAGTGGTGGAATGCTGATGTGCAGGAAGTTATGGAGGAATTTCTTGCTAGTGGGGGTGACCCCAATGTTTCTGATGCTTTCCTCATAAATGGTCAGCCTGGTGATCTGTATCCATGCTCGACACAAGGTTTGTTGTCTATTCTGGGATGTAATAATTTCTGTGAAATCGGATAATTAAAGAGAGATTTATATATAATATAATTGCAACAGTTCAGAGTGTACGCATTGATAAAAGTTTATTCAGATTAAATTTGTTTGAATCAAATCAATAGTACAAATTACACTGACAGTGTAGTACATTCAAGTCTGACCAAACTCCGTACTAGAATTTTCTATATAATTTTTGGAAACCTTTTCTAAACTCAAAAAGTAAGTGTGTAATAAAATCTTTTTGGTCTTAAAAATGCAGATACATTCAAGCTGACAGTGGAGTTGGGGAAGACGTACCTGATCCGAATGGTGAATGCAGTGATGAACAACATTATGTTCTTCAAAATCGCGAACCACAATGTAACTGTAGTCGGCTCAGACGGCGCCTACACAAAGCCATTGAAGAGCGACTACATCACAATCTCCCCCGGACAGACCATCGACTTCTTGTTAGAAGCCAACCAGCCTCCGAGCCACTACTACATGGCCTCAAGAGTCTATGCCAGCGCAGGAAACTATGACAACACAACGACAACGGGCATCGTTGAGTACATTGGCAACTACACTCCACCGTCATCACTACTGCTTCCGTCTTTCCCCAACTTCAATGACACACTTGCATCCACTAGCTTCACGAACCAGCTCAGAAGCCTCGCCAACGAGAAGTACCCAGTCGATGTTCCCCTAAACGTCACGACGAAGCTGTTCTTCACCCTTTCGGTCAATTTACGCCCGTGCGCTGAGAACACAACGTGCGACGGGCCTTTCCAGGAGCGGCTCCTGGCGAGTGTGAACAATGTCACGCTGGTGCTGCCAAGAACTGACATTCTCCAGGCTTATTACAAGAGAATTGGTGGAGTTTACGAGACTGATTTTCCTGATAATCCGCCTTTCACTTTTAACTACACTCAGGATTTTGTCCCTCAGGACCTGTGGAGGCCTGAGAATGGCACTGATGTGAACATTCTTGAGTATAACGAGACGGTGGAGCTAGTTTTCCAGGGCACGAACATGGTTAGTGGTATTGATCATCCTATGCACTTGCATGGATACAGCTTTTTCGTTGTCGGGTCGGGATTTGGGAATTTCGACAGAGACACGGATCCATTGAACTATAATCTTGTCGACCCTCCACTGATGGAGACGATTGCGGTTCCCAGGAATGGCTGGACAGCGATCAGATTTAAGGCAAACAATCCAGGTTTGTGCACTTTATTGGATCAAATTTTCTGTCGTAAATTCTATTTTATCTTTCACTCTATTCAGCATACCTACACACCACAGTACCATGTATAAATCTAATTTCTTTCTTCTTTTTCATTACAATTTTATATGATTATTTTAGCATAAGGTGACTGAAAATTGGGGAAAAATTTGAAAATTAATTGATCTTGCAGGAGTTTGGTTCATGCATTGCCATTTCGAGCGTCATGTGAGTTGGGGAATGGGAATGGTATTCATCGTTAAGAATGGAAAAGGACCGAACGCTAAGATGCTGCCTCCACCTCCCGATATGCCTAAGTGCTGAAAATGAGGCTGAAGTTCCAATTAAAGCTCAAATGACAGTGACACTGTCTTGTCCACGTGAATCGTGGTCGATTTTTCTACTTCTAGGGATAACCTGAGAACATAATCAACCACACGTTAAGTGTAATTAAATTTTGAATAAAATCAATCCTATGTCGAGTCAGCTGTATATGTCAATATTTTGTGAAGATGTTGTAGATTTCATTTTTTTGGGTTCCTCTTTTAATAAAAGGAATATGTTTCGACATTTAGATTATCTTTTTCCATCTGTTCTTTATGTTCTTGTGTTATCAGATGAAAAATATAAAATATGCCCAAACATCATTAATTACTATACATTTTTAGTGATAATTTTAATATAGTCTAATTTTTTGCCATTTACTAATCGATAAAATTGTTATTTTTTTTATCCCAAAAATAAATTCGAGGTCATGGTTCCGACTTCCGAGTCTAACTTTATGTGAGTTTGTTGTAATGTACTTCTAATTCTTAATCATATTAATGTAACGTGCCTTTCTCGCTCTCCGAGAAGAGGGGAATCAAAGCCCACTAACCCGCTACTCAAACGCACTTTACACCCAGGCTCTAGCGGAATATCCATACCACTCTGTCGTTCATTGTAGGCTAGTATAGCTGACTATCGTGCAAATCCGGGAAGGTCCTGTTCTGAAATTCGCTCGAAAGACGAAAGTCAACTAGCGCTTTCTTTCTATACGAAAAGAATCGTTCTCTATCTAATATTTCTTCTCGCTCGTGAAGGGGTACGTCTACAGATCGCTAGGACAGGGAACAGATCGAGTCGGGAAAGGAAAAGCCGTTATAAAGAAACATAGGTTTTTTTAATTTAACCTTCAAAGTTTGCTAAACTCACATTAGAAAAGCATTGAAATGTGCTTTTCGAATATCTTATGATCTAATTAAATATATTACTCAATTAATTAATTATCTCTCCTATAATTTTTTTTTTTGTTGTAGAGCGCGTCTCCTCTTATGATCTTAAAATAATAAATTATTGCAGAGTTACCTAACCCAACGTTTACATTATCTAAAATTGAGATAAACATGCAAGAAAAAGTAAGTGAAAGTGAATCCCTTTATCGTCGGTGAAAATTTTGTTATTAGTGAAAAATTCAATTCTGGTTGTATTTGATCGAATTTAAATTAATTATGTGATAAATGTAATATATTTATTATGTAAATGATATATAAATTTAAAAAAAAATCAATCACATGACAAGTATATTATACACTTTATAATTAATTTAATTCGAATAAATCAAATATGCTTTCCAATTTTCCGTTATTAGGACAAAATGAAGAGTGATTGGAAGGAGAAACATGGTATCTTGACTAACTATAGGTGGTTTGGCAATTGTTGTTTTCAGAAGGTTTAATTGTCAACAAAGCAACCACCACGGAATTTGTTAAAAGGCTGCTGGAGACTTTTCCAAACATTACAAAATTGTCAAACTCAAAATCAGATTATTACCATTCAGCTTTTTTACCTTTTTTTTCTGTTTTTCTTCTAGTAAACATTATTGGAATTTTGTTCGCATAATTTCAATTTTCGTACTCAAAGTATATTATTTCTTTCAGTTTTAATATCTCAAGCTTTTAAGTCATCAAATTCAGTACCCAAAATTTTTAATTTTCATCTACTTGAGTACCTTCCGTTAAGTTGACAGTTAAAAACAAACGATCAACTCAATTTTGAAGGGAAAATTAGGCGGGATCTTGTTTATATAAAGATATGTTTGACTGCTATTCTATTCAACAAACAAAAAAAAAAATTATTTTGATTTCAATTTTATAATTGAAGATAATAATGTAAACATATATATATATATATATAACTCAATTTCAATAAAAAGAAATACTAATTCAAATCATTATGGAAATACCAATTCAAACATTTTCTCCCAATTGAAATCATTATGAAAATAAAAGCGCATGCTAAATGCGGAATAATGTAGAGATAATTGCTTTGTAATAATTCAAGAAAACTAATAGTCTTATTTTCAATCACCACTTGAATTGTTCGCAAAAAAAATAAATAAAGAAAAATCGAATAGGCTACCCAAAGGGTGTCAGCGTACTATTAGTCATATGAAATTGCATGCATATCCATATTTTGGTATATTATACCATAGTTTGTGCACAAAATAAGAAATATATTTCAATTATTGTTTTTGGTTGAGAGAATTTTGTTTATAAATTTATTAAATTTTTTTATTTCACTGGTCATAAAAAGCCAAAAAAAATCATTTGTTGAAATAATTAAAAGAAAGTATGAAAAATTATAACATAAATCCTTGATAAATAGAACGTGACGATATTTGCATTGTGGTCAAGCAAAAATAAAAGGAAAAATATGTGGTTTTTTCCAGTAAAGTTGATATTCTTTTTAAGATATTGGATTAAATATGTATTTTTTTTTTTTAATTGTTGTAATCAATTATGAAATTAAAATTGAAATGAATCAAAAAATATATTTTTTTTTGTGTTGGATAAAGTCGATGCCAAACATGCCCTTACATATAAAAATTTTCGCCTAATTTTCTCATCAAATTTAGGTTGACCGTTTGTTTTAACGGCCAACTTAACGGAATAGGTAGATAAAAATTAAAAACTTTAGGTGTCAAGTCTAACCACTTACAAACCTGCGGTACTAAAACTAAAAAAGAGTATACTTTGGGTATGAAACATGAAATTATCCCAATTTTGTTCTATAAATAGTTAAGAATATTATTTTGCTCGAAAGATGAAAGCCCTTGAGTCGAGCTTGATATAACTTGTATTAACTTACACGAATTTATTACTCAAATTAGGTTTTATCAAATAAAATTAATCACAAAACAAGTTTCGTAAATTGTATACTAATTATTCAGTAAGTGTATTACACTTATTATATAATTAATTTAAATTCGACTAAACCCAATTTGAATTAGAATTTTCCCAACTTACGCTTGCATTATCAATACCAACTTAAATTTAAATATAAGCCAGATATGAATATGGATATATATATATATGCTCGACTCAAATTGAATTTAGGGTTTCATATATAGGATTAAATAAAGTAAAAATGTTATCTATAAACTCAAATTATCTAAACTTCGTGCCTGTATTTATGTAATAATATAAGTTATTATTTGTAACTATTTTCTGATATTAACTTATATTATTGATCATATAAAAACTATTAATTAATAAGGATGAAAAAACGAGTTTCAGATGGCTCAATATCAATCGAGAACTCATATTTGCTATCAAAATTAATACGACTATAAATTGACCGAAAATGGAGAAAAAGATCGTATTAGTAAGGATCTCAAAAGGACCATGAGTGAGGCCTTGCTCGATTGGTATGACTGACGCTTCTATAACAACTTGTTGCTTCTTTGCCGTGTTTGAACATTTGATCATATATAAGATTAAATAAAGATGGCAAAAGGATCATTGAATATTGCCTTCTAAACAGGTGACAAATGATAAATATAATTCAATTTCACTTTTGACAAAAGACATGTAAAAATCTGGACAATTCAAAGTATGAGAAGATTCAAAGTAATTAAGAAGTAGAAGTGCAAAACCAGATTCAAAAACAGGCAAATCCCACTGACATATAATCATCTATCCATCCTGCAAACAGCAACCTTGATTTTTCTTCACCAGATTCCTCATCCTGCACCTATCCTCTGTTATAAATACTTCAAGTATTTGCACAAAACACAGACCACATATTTCAAAACCTCAAACACCAAAACTTCCAACAAAGACGAGACGAGAGCTAGAGCTCGTCGTGTGCATGTTTTCAGCATTTTAGCCGTGTAAAATAACGATATATTGTCGATCATGAAGCGTTCCGTTTTGTATTTCGCGCTGTTCTTTCTCTTATGCGGCCTGCTACCCGGCCATGCGATGGTCCATCGGCACAAATTTGTGGTAATTGTTGCAGTATATTAGTATTCATTGGTTTCTCTCTCTCTCTTTTTTTTTTTTCTTAATTATATGGAAGCACGCGACAATCACTATTATAAAAAAAAATGATTATTTTCTCCATATTATAGGTGATTGCAATTTCAAAATCATTGCAAATTAATATTATCTACTACCACAAAACAAAAATAGTGTGAAAATCAAAGTTTGGATCACGGCTAATCAACATTGCCATTATTTTAGTTATGACTAAAACATTTATCAATTTTTTAACTATAGTTTTGGTCTCACTTGCAGAAACAAAAAGCTTATAACAACTGTAGTTCAACCTTGATTAATTATTATTCCCTACGAATTTTATAATCATGACAAGAAAACTATTTTTTTTTTATTTAATACAATTTACCTCCATGATGTTGCGAATCAGCAAATTATTTCTTTATGAAGGAAAAACAAAACAATTTACCTCCTTGAATTTTTTAAAATAAAATTGCTTTATTTTAAAAAATATATGAAGATATTTGCTATTTTCTTTTTCATAAGATAATAATTTGCCCATTTGCAATATCATATGGGGTTGCTTGCGTTTTTTTTCATTATTTTTCTAGTAAATTACATTATAATATCAATTAAAAATTCAATACGTTCTTCAACAATTGATTAAATTATAAATACTAACAAAATAATAAATTAAATAAACACACATAAATAAAATAATATCCGTACATTTGATGGAACTCGACTATAAATTTTTGGGTCGAGTGAACTTTATTATATGGTTGTTCCAGCATCAGGAAATTTGTAATTTTAATGAATGTGAAATTTCATATGATTTGCAGTTGAAGGATACTCCATACACAAGATTGTGCAGCAGCAAGAGCATATTGACAGTAAATGGACAATTTCCAGGGCCAACATTATACGTCACAGAAGGAGATACATTAGTAGTAGATGTTGTCAACCAAGCACGCGAGAACGTGACAATTCACTGGTATTATATTCTTAAGTCTTCTGTAATAATACTATAATTCCTATATCATTTGTCTAGTTGTTACCAATTTCTCATCAGTATCTTCCACATCTACATATACTGAATTTTGATTTTTACAAGAATTAGCTGATTATGTACAACATACTTGGCTGAGGCTAGACGGGATTTGGATTTAAAGGGAGGATTTGGATAGAGGATTTTAAATAATTTTGTATTAAAAGAATTTGAAATTTTTCAAATTTAAAATTATCCAAATTAATGAATTTTAAGGGATTTGTCGTTGAGGATTTGAAGTCCAATTTAAATCCTCTAATCGAGGTGAATTTCTTTTTTGGTACGTAGGCATGGAGTTAAACAGCCGAGATATCCATGGTCAGACGGACCTGAATACATCACTCAGTGCCCGATTCAACCTGGAACGAGATTCAGCCAAAAGATTGTGCTGTCGGATGAGATCGGGACATTGTGGTGGCACGCTCATAGCGACTGGTCCCGAGCAACTGTATATGGTGCACTCGTCGTTTATCCCAAGAAGAGAAATGACTATCCGTTCCCTAAACCTCATGCAGAAATTCCTATCATACTAGGTATATTATGCGAATAGTCGAGCAGTTGAATTTAATTATATAAGGTAAACATGATGAATATTTGTATTATAAAGTAATCTAATGCTATCATAACAATACAGGGGAATGGTGGAAGAGTGATATACAGGCAGTTCTTGATGAGTTTATCCAGAGTGGAGGCGACCCTAATGTTTCTGATGCTTTCCTTGTGAACGGACAACCTGGTGATCTGTATCCTTGCTCCAGACCAGGTAAGAAACCTCGTAATAATTTCTTACCCAAATCAATTGATACAGTTGCCACATTATTGGTAATTTTTTTTAATTGTACATTAATTACACTTTAAGTGCATTTATTATATAATGAATTTGGATGTAATTAAATTCGATTTGAATTAAAATTTCCCCTAATCTAATTATACTGCATGTAAGAATTCTTGCAAGTGCGTCAACGCGCAAGTAATTTCTTGAAAATGTAGTACAATCTTAACTTTGTCAAGTTTCCACTGTAACTAGTCATGCATCTATATAAATGGCGAACCGGAATCTTCTGTAAATTAAAACCAATTTAATCAAAGTTGGAAAATCAAATTAAATGCAACTTAAATCATCCCACATATTCAAATATATCATAGAACAAGAAATATTGAAGTACAAAAATTTCATCATCTTTGAATGCAGATACATTCAGGGTGACGGTGGACTACGGGAAGAGGTATCTGTTCCGTATGATCAACGCAGTGATGAACAACATTATGTTCTTTAGAATCGCAAACCATAACATCACCGTTGTAGGATCAGACGGCGCCTACACGAAGCCATTCACCAGCGATTACATCGCAATATCTCCAGGACAAACCATCGATTTCTTGCTGGAAGCTAACCAACGGCCTAGTCAGTACTACATGGCTTCCAGGGTCTATGTCATTGCCGGATCTGCTGGCAACACGACCACGACTGCTATTATACAGTACAGTGGGAACTACTCAGCCCCATCTTCCCCTTTACGCCCTGCTCTCCCTGCTTTCGACGATACACTCGCATCCACCAATTTCACGAGACGACTGAGAAGCTTAGCCAGCAAAGATCACCCCGTGGACGTCCCTCAAAATGCGAACACAATAATGTTTTTCACTCTGTCCATAAACACGGTGGGTGGATCAATAGGAGGGCGGCTGCGTGCGAGTATTAATAACATAACGTTTGTGCCGCCAAGAATCGCCATTCTTCAAGCGTACTATAATCGAATTAGAGGGGTTTATGGAGATGATTTTCCGAGCAATCCGCCTTTTACTTTCAACTATACTCAGCAAACGATGCTGCCCCGGGAGTGGTTAACGCCTCAGAACGGGACGGAAGTGAGAGTACTCGAATATAACTCGACAGTGGAGCTTGTGTTCCAGGGGACGAACCTTGTTTCAGGGATAGATCATCCTATGCACTTGCATGGATACAGCTTTTACGTAGTTGGGTCGGGATTTGGGAACTTTGACAGGGACAGGGACCCTTTGAATTATAATCTTGTCGACCCTCCTCTGCAGAATACTATTGCAGTTCCTGTAAACGGGTGGACAGCAATCAGATTCAAGGCAAATAATCCAGGTATGTACATATATAGAGTGTGCGTGCGATTTGGTTGGTTAACCATTTTGTTTCGTGCTAACGGATTACTTGAATTCTTGTAGGAGTTTGGCTTTTGCATTGCCATTTTGAGCGTCACGTAAGTTGGGGAATGGAGATGGCGTTTATTGTCAAAAACGGAAAGAGCCCGGATGCTAAGATGCTGCCTCCACCTCCAGACATGCCAAGATGCTGATGCATATCTACTGGAAAATGTTGCAAAGTTTGTAGGAGTGTTTATTCAAGTTATCTGGTGACTGCATACACAAGTAGCAATGCATTTGCTTTAGTCATTTATGTTCAATTCAAATTGTAATCTAGATCTTGCTAGCAATGAATAAAATGAATTTCATTTTCTATTTTTTCCTAAATCTAGACTCTGGTTGCAAAGAAAAAAAAAATTTGAATCATGTCTGAATTTTATTAAAAAAAATACAACATATCCCCTTCGATGTGAGATGGACCTCGAAATAGTAGATCTTTCAAATGGTAACGTCAAGTCTGGATCAGGTCATGGGATCAATCCTCGATGTCATACACTTGAAGATCTCGAATAAGAAAAATGCTGCCTAGACTACAGTTATATATCCCTCTTCAGACCCTCCTAATGCTTATTATCAGCCAAATCAATATGAGAATAACTAAGATAACATTAAATGCAGTGAGACGACAAAATATAGTGTATAGCGTTGAAATCTTTATAATTGTGACACAATTGTTTGATCAGTTGAGATCCATTGATAAAGGAGAGATCAAGCGATATCTATGACCGATGATGTCATAAAAAACCAACCTAAAGTAGGAACGTGCAGATTCTTGGGATGTTTGGTAATTCTTGTGTTATATAATAAGGCATATGCTAGTCATTTATATCTCGTATATGTTTGGTAATAATAGCCTTATAAAGCAACTTCTAAGGAAAACAAGAACGACGCTCTGAATTTATTCATAATCAGATTGTCATTTTACTCCGAAACAGCTAAACCAAGCACGAGGTCTGGATACCAACTTAGAAGGAATGCAGAGAAGCCAGACGATCACAAAGAAGCCTATAATGGATTCTTGAGAACTAATATTTACTCCATAACAAGCACAAATGCAACATAGTAATGCAACGAAGCTCTTTACCTCAACGGTTTCATAACCAGCTTTCTCACTGCATCCAAAACAAGTTGCGTCTTCCTACTAAGCATCGCCACTTCTTCTCAGGTTGGGCAGTGCCTCCCGACCACCCTGGAAAACTCTCGAACCGTAAGAGCTTCCTGAGGAAGGTCTGTTGAGACAGTGTGCTCGCTCGGTCACTGCAAGCTACAATGACTCGTGAGTTGTTCAAAACAGTGCCACGCAATGCAAGTACAAGATCGACCGGATGCAGTGCGTACCATCCCGCATTACCAAACGTACCAAGAGCATCAAGATCTGGATTCACACCCATGTCGTTCTCAAAAAATGTCTTCAGTAACGATTCAGGTTAAATATGATCGTAGGAACCTGAGCGAAAGTGTAGTCAACACAGAGCAGCCATGTGGTAGGTTCAACCATTAATTCTGTGGAATAAAAACCTGTTTTCTGCCAGGCATGTTTCTGGTTCTTGGTTTGTAGCAGCAGAGGCAGTGGTAGTTGCCATGACAGCACAATTATTCATAAATCGATCGAAGAGATTAATGAGGAAATTGGACAAGGCAGACAAAGACTTTGTATATTGTCTTTCAGAAAATAAGATTATGAAGTTTATAAAACATTAAGAGAGAAATACAGTTTTAATTAGTCCTGTAAGTTAGGGATTACAATTTTGATCCTATAAAAGTCTCAATTTGATCCTATAATTTTTAAAAATTATATTTTTAGGTCTTTCTCATTAATATGACTGAAAAACTCCATATCATCAACCATGTTATTACTTAAATTTTAGAATTTTCGGAGAATTTGATAAGATAGCATTCCAACATTCTTTTTTGTGAAATGACTTAACAAAAAAAATTACAACTTAAAACAACTTGTCATATCATCAAGTGGTATTTTTTTTTTTTATCAAATTATTTCCCAAAAAAAAAAAAAAATCTTAGACTATATTGAATATACAAGACTTGGCGCGAAGCCATGTCATGTTCTAAAATTTAAAAATTATTTGGTTTCATCTGCGTCGTATTATGTCTATATCATTATATTGATATCCATGCATCATATAGAGATTTATTACCCAGAAGAGTCATTTAGCACTATAGTATATATCCAAGATACGAGTGAATACTTAGAGGTAATCTTGAAATTTAGCCAGATTAGCCTTATAATATCCACAGCCGCCTTGCCGATCTTGATGGTTCCTGCCCGCAATTGCTCCCACCGTTCCGACGCCTTTGTTCGTGTAGAGTGTAGACTAGTACATACTAGATACTTGAAATTCATATTATTTTATATTCAAAGTCTTACTCAATGACGCCATCGGCGTGCTTCTGTCTGAGTATGCCAAATTGAGGTTTGACGTGTCGAAAAGCAAAAGCAGAGTGTACCCTCATATCAAACGTGGCTTCATTCTGTCCACCACCGCATCACATTAAATCCTTACACAACCCCCTCACCCCTGTCCCCTGTGCATGTGAACGTCCAATTCATCTACAGTCACAAATACACGTACAGAAACAACAATGAGTTCTCTTGGTCCGTGGCACGGCGGCAGGAGGGGCGGCTGGGATACTGCTCCTTTCTTTACTTCCCCTTTCTCCTCTGAAGCATCGGATCCTTGGGACTACGGCGGCGCCATGACCAGCTGGCTGCGAGGCGGAGACCGGAGTGAAGACGCCACCGCCTTGGCCCATGCCAACGTCGATTGGCGTGAAACCGACAGGGCCCACATCTTCCGAGTTGATCTTCCTGGTCAATCCTCATCATCTTTTATATATATATAATAACAAGAGTCTCTTATTAATTAAGACAGATGATAAAACAGAAAATTACATCATTATATTAACCAACATATATAATAATAATGAAGAGGAAAGAAAAAGAGGTAATAGTAATAGGGTGTGTAGTAGGAATATGTGGGTTGTTCTGCGAGGGTTTCTTGGTGGTGCGATCAATCCTAGCAAAGCTGAGCGGTTTGTTTGGTGGCTGCAGGGGTGAGGAGGGAAGACCTGAAGGTGCAGGTGGAGGACAACAATGTGCTGCAGATAATCGGTGAAAGGATGGTGGAGAAAGAGGAAGAAGAGGGTAAGTGGCACAGGGTGGAGCGCCGCCGAGGGAGCTTCTTGCGGCGGTTCAGGCTGCCGGAAAACGCTAGTGTTGATGACATAAAGTGCGGGTTGGAGCATGGAGTGCTGACGGTGGAGGTGCCCAAGAGGGAGGTGCAGGAGCAACCTAGGAATGTTAGATACGTTGATGTTGCCTGAATTCATCAGTCGTCGTTTCCCCTTCTTCTCCTTCTTCGTTTGTTTTCTTTCCTACCTCTTTTTGGGTTTTGTGTAATGTCGATGTATAATTTGGGATCGGTATGACCAGGAATATATATGCTTAAATATTATTATATTTATTTTATTTAAATAAAATATGTGTCTGATTTCTTTATATTAAATATTAAATGTAATAACAGGTAGCCAACAATATTGCAATTTTAAATTCCCGATTTAGGGTTTGGCGCTTTTTCATTTACGAATTAATTTTTGTTATTAAGTTCTATAATTTTAATATTTTTTTGATTAATTCAGTTGAAACATTACATATACCTTGAATGTGGTTCAATTTGTATTTTAGCACTATAAATTAAGTTCTAGGGTTAAAAATATTAATTTTTGTTACATAAATATAGCAATTTAATTAGTTACACGCAATTTATATATAGTTTTAGATTAAATTGGTCGGAAATTGATTAAAATTATTAAAATTTTAGTATTTATAGGATTAAATTCAAAAAATTAATTCATGAACTAAAAATACTACTCCGAATAAGTTAAAAGCATCATAGAACATAGATTAAATTTTTTTAATTGAGTTAAAGCACTAAATGAATTATACATTGTAGTTTTCTATTACAGAGGTTTCTGACGTGTCAAAAATTTTATTTCAGGGTTGAACTAAATTAAGCGGATGTTTAATAATGAATTAATTATAAAATAAATATAGTTTAAGCCAAAGATTAAATTAAATTAACACTAAAACAAAGTGGGATTTTGAGCGAATTTTGAAACGATTTCGTTTTACTTTAGAACGATTTCAAAAACGAAAAACTTATTTAGATTGAATTTGGGGACGAATTTAGAACGAACAAATTTCCATTCTTGCAGTTGACGTTATAAAATATTAGGAACGATTTACGGCACATTATTCATTTCAAATTGTTCTAAACACTGATGTAGTCCAAAAATCTTCAACTTAACAATTGGAATGGTTGGAGACGGTCTTTTGGAACAGTTATTTATGTTTTTTAGGTGAAATTTGGAATATTATTTGTAATACTTGTGATTTAATTTTGAAACTGTTTTTTTTTTTCCTTAATTGAAATCCATGTAGGAACGATCTTTGGAGCAAATTTTTGCAATGGGTTGTTGAATTTAAAACACATTTGTATAACTGTGTTAATAATAGAATTATGAACAGTTTATATAATTTGGAACACACATTAGATATTGATTAGTAATTCTATTTGGAACAGTTATATATTAATTTGGAACAGTGCATCTAGTGTAGGAACACTTTTTTTAGGCTGTCTTTGGAATGGATTTTTATTAAATTTGTCTATTTTTTTACCATTATTAAATCCGTTCCTAAGTTTTGATTTTTGTAATTTTTTATAAATTATTAATATATTTAATAAAATAAATTTATAGTTAATTTAATAAAATTTGAATTAATTTTATCTATAAATTTAATTAAATGAATAAATATATAATAATAGAATGTAATAAACATTATGAAATAATTAATAATTAAAAAAATTTATATTAATATAAAAAACTACCTAATTACAAAAATAAAAAAAATGTAAAACTTAATCTAAATGGCCCTCGTCAGCATCGTCTTGATGAGAGGCTAACGGATTTGTCGGAGACCGTGTTGCAGTGGATGAAGAGGCCCTCATCTCTTGCATCATGTCGGTCATCATCATCTCGAGACAGTCGATGCGGTCCTCCATGACTGGATTTGGCGGTTGCGATGGCGGTAGCGTAGCGATTGTGATGTGAATATGCGGCTGGAGACGTAGGCCTCAAAACCAAAGTCGAATACTCGACCCTTGTTCTTGCCCCTGACAACAGCCAGCCACATTTGTTGCTCCGTCATCGCCATCGAAACCTCGAACTCGGCGGGGGCATCGAGGTCGTCAGTCGTGGGTTATGGCTGACGATCCTTCAGCATATTATAAACGGCACAACAATTGTTATTGGACAACATTAATATGAAAATGGGACTATGGACGAAATTGATGAGGAATTACCAGTGATCGATAAGAAATTATGTTAGAGATCATCAAGAGAAGCAGCAAAACATAATATCGATAGTGCAAGTTCAAACTTAAGTTTCAAAATTATAGAAATATAACTTTCAAACTTAATTTTGTAAATTAGAGAGAGAACAAGAAAGATTGAAAAAGATAATGAGATTAAATGGAAAGAGATGAACACATATTGAAAAAATTTGAATGGTCTTAGGAACAGGCATAGGACCACATAAGTAGCCGTTAATTCCTAATTCAAGAACGGCCTTTGTCACGGTTTTTGGAACGTTTTGCCAACCGTTGAAATGGTGAAGATCATTTGGAACGGGCACAGTAACATATAGCAAATAATTCTAAGGAACCGTTCCAATTTGTACCTCATTTAGGAATACATTTCCCCAATATCATCCCATTATTTTTATCAATAATTTTAAAATCAGTATGTAATAAAAATACACTAAAATATATGAAAATATAAAAATAAAACTGGAACCACCCAGATATTATATTCCAGCTATGTTCCTTATTTCTACACGCTATTGCAGATTAGTCCAAATAATTATTATTTAAAAAAAAAGAAAATCAAATAAATAAATAAAAAACAAAAGGTAATGAATTCGGATAATATAATATAAAGATTTAAAAGAGAGGCCAATAAGCCACTTCCAAACCGTTGCAACAGATACATTTCAGTTCCCAAATCATGCTGCTCCTCCCGCCTCTCTCCCCGCCACTATTTCGCGCCGCCAATTTCACCCCTGTCCGCCAATTGCGGCCGATTATTCTTCCCGGCCGTCTGCTAGCCACGCCGGCTGCGGCGTCTGATAAAGTGGATGCCTTCACGGAGTATTCTGGGTACCTCTTCGAGCTAAGTTCATCGGAAGCCGAATCCTTGACTGAATACAATATATCTAAAATCGCCGCTATATATCAGAAGAAGCCTCTGATTCTTCTCCGTCGGCTGTTCCAAATAGCCAACACACTTGGCAAGTGGTTCGCCCGCCGCTACTACGACAGCGTCACAGAACGCGCCGATTTGATGTTTGAGGTCAGAGTTGTGAGTGTGTGTAGTTCGTAGATGGACGGTCCATTTTATATTCCTGCTTGTGACTGACTAATTATACTTCTGCCTGCGTAATCAAACTGGATTACGCTTTTTAAAAGTACAGTAGCCAATTCGGCATTGCTGTGCGGTAGACCCGATTTTGGAACTAGTGGTTTGAATTCCTCTGAATGTGTGGGAATACCTCGACAGAAGTTGATGGTTGATTGTTGTTGTTGTATTTGTTCGTAGTAATTGTTAGTTGTTAGCTTGTTTATGATAGAACTGGGATATGCAAATAGAACTGTTAGGTAAAATTTGCATTGTAAGTCTTGTGCGATAAATGCATTTTTGGTCCTAAAAAATAGCCACTAATGCGATTTTAGTACTAAAACAATTTAAGATTGCAATTTTGGTCCTCAAACTTTAATTTTTTTTAGCACTTTTGATCCTTCCATTAATTTTTTCGTTAACTTTAACAGAAATTTCATTTAAAATGAAAAAAACACACCACAAAATGGGAGGAAAATAGCAATTATTTTCGCGTTAAATGAAATTTTCGTTAAGTTTAACGGAAAAGTTAACAGAATGACCAAAAGTGCCAAAAAAAGTTAAAGTTCGAGGACCAAAGTTGCAACCTTAAATTATTTGAGGACCAAAATCGCATTAGTGACTATATTTGAGGAGAAAAAAATGCATTTATCCCTGAGTCTTGTTCTAAGTGTTAAGGTTGAGGTTTTGTAACTTCACAATATGATGTCAATAGTTTGAATTTCACATGATGCATGTGTCTTTATCTAACTATAAAGTGAGTTTGTTGTTTTATTTCTAATTTGATAGTTATTGAAAAATGTGTTGATCTATTGATCGAGATCTCAATGCAATGATGTATTATTGCTTCTATAGAAACAATTGAATTACACACTTACACATATATAAATGATTGAAAATTACTCTCATTTTCCGTATGTAATATGCACTTAACGAGTTGGAGTCGTACTTTTAAGTGAAACATTTAATCATGAATTTTCTATAATACTCGAAAAGTAATTCTCTATTTTAACAAATATTCGTAAAATTAATTATGGTATTAATTGAGTAATCTAAACAACATAAAATTTATTCTATAAAAGTATTTTGAAAATGTTAATTATTTTTCAATAGTTATGTTTAATTTGTCTCATATTATAGGTTATGATTACACTCTTGAAGTCTATTTGTTTGATAAAACATAAATGCATACACTTATTCATCTTTGGACTGTGACCAATTTTTACATTTTGTTTTCTCCTTTGGATTGTAGGTTAGAGCTGCTGAGTTGAGGGAGATATTAGTACAACTTGGTCCGGTATATCTCCATGCCTTAAGTCATTATGGATTCCTTTATCACATGCACAATATCAGTTAGGGCATTTTTATTGACTTTTTTTTTAAAAAAATAATTATGCTCTTTTTGCTGTTCTTCCTTTTTCTTTGCTTTTTTTTTTTTTTGCTTTTTTTTTTGCTTTAGCAAGCTTTGTTACTGCAAGGAATAATATTATGTGCATGCCTTCCCTGTTCTATTAGGATGATGGGATTAAAGGGATCACGTCATATTTGATAAGTTACTTCAAGATATACAAACTTGTGTTTGGTTTAATGGATTGACTAGTCTGATAACATATGCAGTATCTCATTCTTGTGTTTGATTAGATTGACTGGACAGGATAACATTCAGAAAGACCACGAAGAGTGACTTGTTTTAATTATATCCAACTCATGCCCTTCTACATGTGAATGCTTTATGTAAGAATACATATCACCTCAAGAGATGTTTATGCTTTCTTAGTTAACTCATTTCACAAAAGCGAAAAATAAAAAATTTCTATATTTCATATTTTTTCATGTTTCAAATTTTATTTAATTTCTATTCAGGAACAAAGAATGATTTGTATAGTTCATTTGTTCATTGTCTTTAATTTATTATTTAATTTTGTTGGCTTGTCTACGAGATAGTATGGTTGTCCTTTCATTTTATGGACGTTAAAAGAAGATGTTCAATACAAGCTTCCTTAATTCTGCATATTGATTAGATTTGTTGGTTTATACATTTAGTTTATATTAAGATACATATTCTTCTCTGTTTGGTCGGGGGGGGGGGGAGGCTGTGATGAAATTTGGCTCAGCTTCTTTAGTGAATTGGAAAGCTTTTTCTATTCTAAACTTGTTTCCCTTGACCCTCAGCTCTAATTAGGGAGGACAATTATGACACTATGCAACAGAGATCGATGTCACCTTTAACTATTAAAGCACATGTTTGCATCTATTTTAAGAGATTTCATTTGAATGACTAATGTTTTTTTTTTTTTTTGTCTGTAGGCTTATATTAAGATAGCTCAGGCTATTTCGTCTCGCCCTGTAAGTTCTGCATGCTTTAAATAGATTATATTATTTTTATTATCCTATTTGAACTATAAGCCAAAATGTTGAACAACATTGTCATTTTTCCATTTGTTAGAAGTACAGACTTCTAAAGATTTCTGTAAAATGGATATTTGTGAAACTCATGAAAGCTATGGAATATGTTTGAAACGGATTCATGAGAGTTTAGCTGTTGTGGAATCTGGAAGAGCCTGGAAATGGATCTATTTGGTATTGAACCCAACAGGTAGATATATTTTGTAGACACACACTGAACAACTAGACAGACTATTGTCCAATGCACTTTTCTTACCTTGCCTCCTCCAATAGTTTATAGTAGGATAACTCCGCAAGACAGCCATCCAAAAATACAATTTTAACTTTGGTTGTCTTCCATAAAAAGGCACAATATAAAATGCAGTGTATGCATTTACACGTTAAAATCTCATAATTTTGAGGAAAGGAGGTGACTGTAATAATCTCTCTTATCCTTATATCTTAATATAAGTCATGATTAACGCTGTGTAGCTAGTTTCCATGTGATATGCTTCTTTACGTAACGATTCTAAGTTACAAATAGTTTGATTGACTTTGACAATACACGCAGAAAAAAAGTTGCCTGATATAATTAGCAGATCCCATAACCTTTTCATTTTGTTATGTTTGCTGGTGGTTTGACAATGCAAATGCTTGAAGTCTAAACCTTGTTCAATGAAAAAGGTTTCGAAAGGACATTTAATTAAGGAAGCTTATAGAGACAAAGACAGAGATGCTAAACATGACTGTTTAAAAGCTGACTGTGCCAGCCGGTCTAACCGGGAACCAGAGTACGGTCTGGTTTTACTTTCATAACCGCAAACAAAAAAATCGGTGCCAACCGGTCAGCCCGGTTGACTCGGTTCATACCTAAAAATATTGCTTTAGATTTGAGAGTGAACATTGACATTAACATGCATCTATTGCCTTGTTGGTAGTCAATGGCCTTTTTCGACGTCTCTTTTCTCACAGGATTTGATACCACCTTCATATTTGGATGAGCTCTCAGTCCTGCAAGATCGAATTGCACCATTTTCCACAGAAGTTGCCTTTGATATAATAGAACAAGAACTTGGATTACCAATAGATGAACTTTTCTCTGAAATCTCTCCTGAGCCGGTGGCAGCAGCATCACTTGGACAGGTATGTATTGCATTTATATTGCATGTAATTGGAGTGGATCATTATAATTAAATATCAGAAGATCAAAAGCTAATTGCAGTTAACTTACGTTTTCAAAAATCATTTTGATATATGGAAAAGGTTTACCAAGCTAGGCTTCGCTACAGTGGGAAGGTTGTTGCTGTAAAAGTGCAGAGGCCTGGTGTTAGAGCTGCAATCTCGTTAGACATACTAATCTTGCGTTACCTGGCAGGGGTGATAAGGAGGGCAAGAAAATTTAACACTGACCTTCAGGTAGTATGGGAAATGAATTTCTGTTTTCGAGCTTTTTTCTTTTTTAAACATTTATATATATTTATTTATTTTTAAGTATCTTTATATACTTAAATATATAGTCAATATTATATCAAGTTTGTATTCAAAATTCACCATATATTAAAATTACTAATCAATATCTCATATTTTAATTTTGGATAATAATAAAATATTGTATTTATATTTATATTACTTAATATCTATCTAAAAATAAACTTAATCAACAATTTAGTTAGTTTTGATAATTCTTTTTGTAAATAATTAATATAATGCACATGAATTTTATTGTTATATTTCAATATCAATTATTAATTTATTGTACTTTTGTTCTGACAATTAACTTATAATTTTTTATATTTATTTGTGAGTTTATATTTGTACCAAGATACATAATATATAATATTTCTATTTTAGTGCTTGTAAACTTATAAACTTAGGTTGAAATTTTGGTTATCCCTATGAATAAATCTAAAGATAATAATAGCAATGATGGTTGAACAATTTTATTTATTTTCAATGATATTGCGTTATACATGTCTATAATGAGATCAATTACTGCTTGGTTTAAAAATACTTGTTTTAATGTTTGTATATCTGAAATATATGAAAATTTTTAAATTGCCATCATCATATTTTTAAAATGTATTTTTGTGACCATTCTCATTTTATTTTAGTAAATAACTTATGTTTACCTATTTTATTAAAATTAATATATTATATAATTCAAGTAAAAAAAACTTTATATGGACAAATATACTTTCGAAATGGCATACTATAAGTATAATTGATTTTTTATAATTTATTATTATTTTTTATTTAGTAAAATTGTGCAAAATAATGTGGAATTATTTATATAATTTGATGTATATTTTTTATACTTTTACTAATTATGCGATTACTAAGCTAATATTAGAAATATAATAAAGATAGTATGAAGTCATATATTCTTAACATTAGATTAAATTATTGTAGCATATGTTTTTTTAACACTTTCGATAATTAATATAATATTATTATTTATAATAATATATTTTTATTAAAAAAGTAAAAATTTAAAAATAAAAAATAAGCAACAAGCTCGAGCTCGAGCCCATTTATGCCAAGCTCATTAAGCTCGAGCTCAAAATAAAATTCTGAGGCGCTCAACTCGTTTACGCACCTAGTTGACTCTATTCCTTCTGTTTATGTGGCATTTTATTGTCGATACTTGAAAGCTGAAGTCACATTTTGAAATTTTATACTTTTATGTAGGGTCTTCAAATGTTCTTGCTGTTAGTTCTTGTTTCTTTCTTCTTCCTAAATACAACTGATACATGATTGTCAATTTGCAGGCAGTTGTTGACGAGTGGGCATCAAGCCTTTTCCGGGTATAACTCTTTCAAGACTTTCTTGATTCTCACTTCCAAAAGGGAAAGTAAACTTGCTTTTCTAGGGCCCATGCAGGCTGGCTAGAATTCCATGTCATTTACATTGTCTCTGAGCCTATCTAGTCAATCAACTATATAAATTCATTTGACAAATTTCCCCCTCTTTGGAAAGATATATTATCAGGGGAAGTTTGTTTTTTTGTGCCAAGCAAAGAACCATGTTAATAACAGTTATGGATACCAGTGTCCTTAACTGAAAATCTTGATAAAATTATAAATAATGTTGTTTTTGCTTTGTCTTGATTCATTTACTACAATTGTTTCTTTGACAAGTACCAGAAATATTATTCGATCATATGATGGTTTTTGTGGCAGAGCATATGGAGTAGTTCTGCTTGAAATGATTTTTCCTTTTTCTTGGTATACATTGCATGAGGAATATTCTTAGTGCTTCATATTGAATACAGGTAATCCAATTGAATGCAGGAGATGGACTACAAGAGAGAAGCAGATAATGGAGTTAAATTTAGGTAAGCCATCTCTGTGCCACTTTATCCAGCATGCTCTATATTAACTTTTGGTGATGCGCTATTGAAAAAATAATCTGACTTGTAATGAAGTTTAGACTGGTAAAATATAATCTGACTTGTAATGAGGGGCATAGTTCTTGCACAGCATAGCACACAAAGTTCTATATACTAATGAATGTTTCACATTTATTTACTCAACATATCAATGGAAGGATATATAATAGTTCAGCATGACCCTTCATGTGTACTTTTCTTGAGTTTTGTTATTGAAACATTTTCTCTAATTATGCTTCAACTGTTCTCAAAAATGAGAAAATTGATTTCCAAGCCCATTCTCTGACTGTTGATATCCAATCAGACAGTTATATGGCAGTATTCAAGATGTTGTGGTTCCTGAAATGTATGTTGACCAAACAACTTGCAAGGTTCTCACCATGCAATGGGTTGAGGTAATTTTTTGTGCTAAATGTATCTTTTTTCTAGTACAGTTGGGACCTACAAACAAACAACTATGTCAAACTTAAGGCTACTAAATGTGCTTGTAGCTTAGATTATTGCATGTATTCGAAATCATATTACAGAAGTTTATTGGACCCTGATTTGTCTTTAAAGACTTTCACAAAGGAGGTTTTTCATTCTACCTCCAGGGGCTCTCACGGATATTCTTCAAATCAATGTTGTGGCTCTAGCATTATATAAGTTTATGAGACGTTTTCTCTGAGAAATACTGATCACTTGCTGTAGCAGCGGATCTCTTCTTTCAGTTAGTTAATGGCATCTGAAACAGAATAGTAGCTTATGGAATTAAGACAAACCAGATCGACTTTCTTTTTAAAGGGATGGAATCATTTTCAATTGAGATATAGAAGTAATATCTAAAACACCTAAAGGATTTTTTAACAGCGATACCGTAGTGGTTACATGGATTGTTAAAAAGCCACCTTGTGGGTTGAGCTATATAATATTTTTAAGTAATGAATTAAGAAAGTAGGTCAATATTTGCCTGTAAGAAGTAACAAGTTTAGTCATATGGTATTGTTCTTTGATGAAACACTAATGTTCAGATGGAACAGTATTTTTGGCTCATATTAAATTGCTGCAGGGTCAAAAGCTGGCGGAAGTGAAGGATCTTTACATGATCGAGGTCTATTCCTGAAACTATTTGCACTATGCTATTTAGCCAAACCAAGTTCCACCTAATAAGTTGCTCAAATAACGGACCAACAGGTGGGAGTTTATTGTTCGTTCAATCAACTTCTGGAGTTTGGATTCTATCACGCTGATCCACATCCTGGAAACCTGCTTCGCACATATGATGCGAAACTAGCATACTTAGGTACTTTTTCAATAATATATTTACTTGATTAGACATGTGAACATGATTTGCAACTTGAAATTGCATCCAGTATCCTATTAATTTCAGAAAATATATGTAAACCGTGTCCTTCTAAGGTCAATCTGAGTAACCTCTAGCTCTCTTTACATTTTTATCACTTCTTTCAAGGGATTCCAACAAGACAACCCAGTCCATCTGCTCTCTTTACATTTTTATCACGCAACTCTTGTGTTCATCCAGCAGTTATATAGTATTATGGACCACTTGACACATCCTAGAGTTTCCTTCTTCTCATTGGTTGTTATTTGGGCTGAGGAAATCTTGCAAGATCATTAACTGTTGCATGGGTTTTTAACACATTAAACAGATCTGGTTGAGATATTACCAACTTACCTTTGTCATGTTACCAAAATTCAGTGCTTAATTTACATCAGCCTAACTTGAATTTACCACTCACTCTTGCAGAACTCTCCACCACCAAATTTTTCTTTTTTAAAAAAAAAAAAGAAGAAAAAGAAAAATAGAGAAGGAAATCACCATTTTAGTACCATATACACCAAACTCCCTACCTGGGTGCTGGATTGTCGCCCCCCCTATTCAAATCGGTAAACCTTGTGATAATGTACAAGTGTCAACAGTGATTATATATTCATTTTTGTTAATAGCTGGAAATGTGTGAAAGTGGAAGCAATCGGTAGTGAATTTTGTTGCCAACTGCACATGTTATTATTGCAGCACAAAACCAAATACTAAATTTTGTGGTTTAGATCCAGACTTCTTATGGCAGACTTCTGTTCTTCGATGATGGCTGTGTATGGTTCTCTATCAGTCGTTTGAAGCAATTTAATTTTCCATCTTTTGTTACTTGCCAAGTGAAAATGTTTGGGTCTTGGTAGGAGTAAGGAAGAAGGCGTGTTGAGGTTAAGCAGGAAGATTTGCAAAAATGAGACCCATTTTCCTTTGATAATACTCATGAAAATCTATCTGCTTCTGCTAGTGAGCCACTTAGTCCTGCAGTTTCATATAAGATATGTTCTAAATCTAGTTTTCATCTGATAAGATACCTTTTTATGCAATTGAAGTTAACATGGATTACTTGCAACCAATAATGAAGAGAATCATAGCTGTTTATCTGTAGTTTACTTGAAAGTCTAATCACTGAAAATAATGTTTATCAATGGAAACCTTGAATTTTAAGGAGCATAGCACAAATGGCTATTATCTTAGAAAAACATGGTCCTGATTGCTTTCCTTCAGTTTGTGAGGCTGTCTTATTTGTTCTAAATTCTGGCATTCGAATTCCATCATTGTTCATCCATTTCTGAAGAATATATTTTAAATTCCCAGACTTTGGCATGATGGGTGAATTCAAGCAAGAACTACGTGATGGCTTCATTGAAGCTTGTCTCCATCTTGTAAATCGCGATTATGATGCACTTGCAAAAGACTTTGTAACCCTTGGGTAGCCTGACTATCATGCTCTTTGTCCTACTACTGTGCTTGAAATTGAACATTGAACATATGTTGAAGACTCTGAAACTTCATGCAACAGGCTTCTTCCTCCAACAGCTGACAAAGATGCTGTTACAAAGGCATTAACAGGTCTCGTCTCACTCTAGATTCATCTTTGTTATTTCTCTAGCACCACAGTGATCCCTTAACCTCAGTCTTTGAACTTAGGCATGTTCGTCCTCAATTTTCAACAGCTATTGTTTTTGTTTCTAATATGAAATAGCTTGTAGGTGTTTTTCGGAATGCGGTTTCCAAAGGGGTACGCAACATAAGCTTTGGAGATCTTCTTGGAAATTTGGGAACCACCATGTACTAGTTTTCTGACACCTTCACAATCTATTGCATATCCATTTAAATTTTTTAGGTGGGATCCAATGTGTATGAACTGAAGCAGGATTGGGCCAGCTTAGCATATGAGGGCTTGAGCTCATTTAGAATCCAAACGTGCTTTCATGATTGTTTTAGCAAATTGCTTGTTTGGATAACTGATAGAATAAGACCTTGTTCTTGTATATAATCAATCTCTATACCTTCTACTCCCTTGAAAAAACTCTCAACAAAGTTGACCCTATTCACCTGGTTTACAAATATTTTGAGGTAAAACCTTATTTAATATTGTTTGTTTGTGGCCATGAATTTTCAAACTTTGCCTTGATTCCCTTAATGAATGAACCTAAAATTTTCCTTCTTTTTGCTTTGGGCTTGTCTTTGCTCACTTATATGAATGACATTATACAGGTTGTAGATAATATAGTAATTACAACAAGAAAAGCCTTAGATGAATTTTGTCTCAATCCAGAACCTAATGTATCCATCTCTCCTTGGAGAATTGTGTAGAGTCAAGACATGGACATGATCAACAAGTGATTTTAAATTGAATGTTAATATATATATATATATATACATTCATATTAGATTTACATGTTTAATGTATCTTGCATCTATCGTTAGATTTAGTTAATAGTGCAAGATGAAAAAGATCTAGTTAACAGTACAAGCTGAAAAAGTAAAAGCAGTTAAAAAAATGATATTCATGTGTATCTGTAATATGATTTGGTAAAGTTTCATGATTTCTTCTTTCCTAATATAACATATGACATTCTTTTAAGAAAATACTTGCACGCAGCTTATTTAATGTGCTAATCTATATGAAGTACTACAGACTGTGTTTGTTGATCTCCTTATAGTTTTCTTCATTTTAGCTTGTTGATCTCCTTATATGGTTGTGCACATAATCACACTCACAGGGGCTTATACTTGCACCTTTTGGGCTTTAAATTATTTTCTTCTTGCACTGGAAGTATATTCTGATTTATGATGGGAGTAAATTGTCCTTTCTTGTGCCTGCAGGTACAAGTTCAAATTTAGAATTCCTTCTTATTTTTCTCTTGTCATTAGAAGGTGAATCCGTGTTCTTGTTATAGGTTATTATATGTTATGTACATACGAGTTTTTTCAGATTAAGTTGGTTTAATCAAGTTACTGTGGATTTTATATTTAACACTTCAAGATCAATTTTCTGGACCATCCAGTCTAGCTGTTCTGGAGGGAATTGCTATCAGCTTCAACCCAGATTACAAAGTTCTGGGAAATACATATCCTTGGATTGCGCGGAAGGTGCTTACTGACAGTTCACCTAAGTTACGATCGTCTTTGCAAGCGCTGCTCTATAAGGTACACCATCCCCTTAAAGGATAATTTGTTGTTTTTTCACACATTACCACCGGTTGCACGAGTTAATATAATCAAGGATACTGATTTCAAGTTTTTAAACTAGGATGGAGTATTCAGGATGGATAGATTAGAGTCTCTCTTAACAGAGGTGAGATAGCTTGTGTCGACAAATATATTAACCATATTTCTCTTGTATGTCGTTCTGTTTAAGTTTAATTACCTTGGGTTTTATTGATCTGCAACCTCTATTTGTTTATGCATGTGATAAACTTCCCTGACCCTGTGCCATTTGTTTCATACTTCATGAGTTTGAATATATATAGTCAGCGGGGCACATGATCTGTCCTTGTCTGAAACAGCAATTATTCTCAATAATTCAGGTTAAGACGAATTGGCTCTTTCAAAACCGGATGCTCCTTTAAACGGAAAACTATCGTCATTGGCTGCCTTTACTGAACAAAGTGGAGATCTGGATATTTAAGATGATTATTAAGTTCATTCACCATATCACTTGGATCCTTCAGCTTCATGTAGAATGACAATTTAACATTTCTGAATACCTAAGTCAGTTTAACCTAATTGTTGTTTTAAATGAAAGTGATATATCTCAGACTATCACATCATGTCCTACATTTCAGGTGTTCATCAGATTTGAACATCTGGCCTGATATAAGAGAGTGCACTCTCTAATTTCCACTCCTATTTAACACTGACAATACAGATTATTTGTTTTTTCAAAGCAATAGTTCTGCTTTTCTGGACAACTTTTGCTCCACTGTTCTGATGGTATACCAGATAATGCAATAGTTCCAAAAGGATTTTCAATTCAATTAGCATACATCTGATTCTATATTTCTCTTGAGACAGTCATTACGTGCCAGGACAGAGAGAGCATTTGTGAGAAAGCAGATAGATGATGATTCTAAGATGGTTATCAAACAAATTCTGTCCTTTGCTTTGAATGAGAAGGTAATTTAGCTTGTATCTCATCATTGGGTAGCATAATTGAGAAACTTGATTAAATAATATTCTCAAATATATTCAAATTTGTGCAGGGTGCATTTGTGAGGGAAGTACTTCTTGACGAATTAGCAAAGGTAAGATTTTGGACTTCCTTTTAATTGCTTGTGGGAATTAGTGGAATGTATTCTCATACTATGAGTTTAGAATTAGTGCTTGTGGCGACCTCTTCTTATCTTTCTGCCGACACTGGAAAGAAACAGGGCAAAAAACAACTTGAGAAGAACGGTAGCCTGATTAATAGTTACAGAAGTTAAATCACCTGCATGCCCGTAAGCTCGTTTAGATTACATTAACTTCAGTAAAAAAATGGGGAAACTAAATTCTATTTATTTGCTGAGAATACCAGGCCTCAAATCCACACGCCTATGTGCATTGGTTCAGTAATATGACCTTTAATGTTGTTGCTTCAAAACCCAGACCCACTTGTACTCGACCCACGTTGTTTTTGGCATATCAGTAGTTCTGGGTGCTAAGTCAATCCAAATATTTTCTCTTTGCATTTTCAATGCAATTTTTTCTCCTTGTTTTTTCCATCATTCTTAGATTCCAATCTATTGTATTCTGGACTGAATTTTACTTCATCCTAAAAGAAATAAAAGAAAAGGAATGGAGTTTCTGGTTTTCCTTAGTATTTTGTTTGAATCTGGTGAATTTGGTACTTAGTAGAATAGGTTGTTGCCATAGATATGTTAGTTGACAAGTTAAATCCCATGGCTGCTGCTGTTGTCATTGCATATGATGTTCAAAATATAATCCATTTTAAGAACTAATTTACGGTATCAGCTTTACATGAAGGCTTTATGCTAAATCAAACAAAGACATATTCAAGACATTGCACTATTTATGATGTTCAATGGGGTGTTTCCTTGTCAACCTTAGAGATGGTCAGGACACAGAAATGACATAAGCAACTAATTAGGGATGATCCCTCAGCTTGAAGAGGTTATTACATAGAGGATATGATTTTTAAATTTTGCATTTTAGCTGTCAACTTGGTGGTTAACAATTCCCATTAAATTTTCTGGAATCATGTTTGAGTACTCTATTTCTTGTGTTGCTGTTGGTACTTATTGTTTGCTTCTGCAAGTTATCATAGGGTTTGGATGCCCTAGGAGTAGCAACCTTGGATTCAGTAACATCTGCGATGACTGCAAACTTACCCTTCAGACCAAATTCTATTTCTTCAATGACTGATGAAGATATCACCAATCTGAGAACACTACGACGCCTCATGCTATTAATTTCAGGGCTTCAACAGACTGAAACTTCTGCGATGGTAAGAGATTTTTATTAAGGATAATTGTTGTATCCATCATTAAAGGGCTAGTCACTGTCTCTATGCTCAGTTTGTTACCCTGATCTTATTGCATGGCTATCTTGGTTGTATTGGGTGTCACTTTTGAGTTGAACATCTTAAGGTAGCATGCTTTAAAGCTTGCTTTTATCTTTTTGAGTTCTTGAACCAAGCCAGGTGATTGCTGCATATTACATTTCTTCTTCTTCTCCTTTTTTTGCTTCCGAGTGAGCTGAATGATTTATTTTACATCATGTGTTGATAAGCTATATGGGTTTATTAGTAATGAGTCTCACACAGTTCATTTCATGTATCAATATATCAATCAATCACCAATAAGAAAGGTGTACCAGATAAAAACCAGTATATTATACCCTTTCAATCAACAATTGACCGTATCAGATTAGACATTCACTGTTGGATATATGCTTCTTTGTGATTAAGCTATTTACTTTTCAGGCTAAATTGAGTTTTAAAATACTCGAACATTTGAAATGTTACACTTCAGACCACAGTTATTTTGTTATGGACAAAGCAGTGCATTAAATCTTGCTGGAAACCTTGGTTGTTTGTATCCTACTGGGACTTTTTATTGCAAGATCAGCATTTATAAAGCTATAACTTGTCAGCCATTTTTTTGACGTCAAGATTTTCCTGATTGCAGTCTTGTAGCTGGCATATTTTTGTTATTTCTATTTTATTAATTTAATGGGATTGGGCATGGGGGCTGGGTGTGGCACAGTGGGGTTGCCCACATGTATTTATGTTGAGCTTACCTGCAACTTGCTCAGTGAATGGGATGGTACATCGGCATTTACACTCTTTTTGTTCCCTTCGTAGTGTAGAGATAACAGTTGTGCTCAAGTTTCCTAATTTAGGATATAGTACAATATATGAAAAAGAAATCATTTATGGTAAATGTTGGGCAATTGTTAAGTTCCTTCTTGCAGGAAGTCAAAGGAGTTGGCTCATATGACACTCAGAAATCATTCCCAAATGAAGCAGCATTCCTCCCTTATGGATTAGTATCTGGTCAAGAAATGCTACCACTTCTATCTGCAATTGCTGAGGTAAGAACCAAACATCTGGATCCCCAGTATACTGGATAAAGAAGCATGTATTGGTACTTGTACTAATCTATTGTTGACATCACAATTTGATTGGATATTACCAAGTTTATGATGTATGGAGCCGCCATTCATTGGCATGGTATAACACCCTGTCCTATCCTATCTGCACTGCTTAAGCACAAAGAAGAATCTTAGCAGTAAAAGATCCATCTATTTTTTGACATCTGACAAAATTAATCCTTTGCTTTATAACCTTTGGTGACTCCACAATTGCTGTATCCCTCACCCTCTACCCGGTTAAGCTGTGACCGAATCTAAGCTCATGATGTTTTAACCATACTGATGTAATTTGATGTGTATGTTTTTCAGCTCCCACCGGATTCACAGCAACAGTTATTAAGATTGCCCGCAGACCTGGCTGGAAAATTAGTTTCTCGTGTTGCCGCCAGGACAATAAGACGGGCTTTCCTATAAAAAGATCTTCATGCTTCAATTCTTGGGTCACAATACCAGGATGAGTCGTTACAGAAGATCCATACAAGCCCAACTTCGTTTACTACATACAGGTTAAAAATGGTTGCTATTTATAGTAACTGCAGATACCTTTACATGGAAATAGAGACATTGTAGTCCCCTTCCTAAAAATAGAGCACTCATGAAACTTCCAACTGAGAAGCTTGCAACAAGCTTAAATTGGCAGCTCACCTTCAGTCCCTTATACACAACCTCAAAACGGAAGGGAAAGGAATCCAAATGCAAGAAGAATAGTTTACAAATGATACATGTGGATTAGGTCAATTGTCATAAACCCTCTCTTGTCGATGTTTTTAAATCCCCACTGACACTGTTTGAGATTGCAGCAGCTCTCTGCTTTCATAAGTTGGTCCATCAATTTAGTTATCGCCTTTGTTCAATTCATCATCATTATGAGCACAGTAGATTATTGATTTGTCATTCTGAAATCAAATTTCTATTAAATAAGTTGTTTTTTTATGAGAAATTTCGGAATCATGTCCAAATATTCATCGCCAAATTCTTCATTCTGGACAGAGAAGAAGCCACATTTGCAACTTGCCTATGATTATATGGTCACAGGAGTATTTCAAGCGTTAGCTTTCAGGTTTGTTTAATTAGTTTAAGCTCAAAATTCAAGGACAATTCGACTTAAATCGTCCATGGACAAATAAATTACACTAGTTATGTGAAAAGACAACCAATCATAAATGAGGCAGCTCACAAATAATATGATCAGCTGGATTATTAGTGTGCTTAAAGAAAGTGCGAGAATCGCAACCTTTGCCCTCATGCCTTTCTACCCTCACAAGTCCTGGATGTTATTCAATTATAGCAAAATGTATGTTTGTAAATAGGATTGAAAACACTCTCAGGCTACGTGTCTTCCTGTCAAATTTTTAGGAATAAAAACAGCAAAACACAAAACCACAGAGTTCACAGAACCCCGATCACTTGCCTCTAAATAAGTGTACAGATGCGAAATATAAATTGCTGACAACATTCACAATGCTACAGATATCTAGAAGCAACCATACATGAGATTCAACGGGCTCTCCCTTTTTGAGAATAAGCTTTACTTTTCCACTAATTTACGGCAAGTCACCGAGCAAAACTTTCCATTTACATACTATTAGTGAGTAGTACATTAACTCATCAATTTGACAAAGGATCCAATCAGCACCCATAATATAGCGCACAATACTCCAAGTAAAGAAATACATATAAAACCAGTTCTAGATTTGCCTGAATGTCTTGAAGTTGCAGAGGCATTACCTGCAGCAACATTCATGTTTCTGGCATTTATTCTTATTCTACTGAAGCTAGACATTCGTTCAAAAGCCCTATTAACCAAAGCACTTTCGGAAGCTGAAGCAGGAGTTGTTGGTATAGACTCCACAAAGGACCAGAGAGCAGAGGAGAACCATGAGTCTGTACCATCATCCTGTTTGGCACTTCCATTTTGATTTGCTCCGGCAGGATAATTAACAAATCCATGATTTGGATTTGGATTTTGATGTAAACCACCTAAATATGCAAAAACCCACTAACATTAGTAACAGTTTAATGTTAATTCACAAGATGAGCTCTTGAAGTTGGCTCAAACTCCCCCATATCCGTTTGGGCACAAGAGTTTTCACCATCTTGATGATGACATGGCTTCTCATACCATCCATCTGACAAGAGCTCTATGAGATTAGTAAAAGAAGAAAAGAAATGGGTGCGAGTCATCAGAAATTCAATATAATCATGGGTACATTTGTAGCAGCTCAAAAATGACATCATCAAAGTTTCCATTTTCAGTACCTGATGATGATGAAGTAATGAACCCCTGATTTGCTTCTGCAGCAGTTAAAGCACTGCAACTTTGGTCATCTGCCCACAGCTGATAGTTGATTCCATCTGAGTGGTTAAACTGTTGCTGCAGCAGGTGAGTGGCTGTATCATCCTCAAGATGGTTCAGGTACAAGCTTGAGACTGGGTTTATAACTCCATTGTCAAAATTATTCATGTATGGTTGAGAAATCTGCCCAGAGTCAACAGGCCCCGCCTCACAAAGGAACGAAGATGCATCTTGATACAGATCAAGCTCATTTAAAGCATCAAATCCATCGAATTGCAGCCTCTCTAAATCATTTGACGGTTTATCAGGATTTTGTGTGGTAGGATCTGGACCAATTAGATCATTCATTTCAAGAAAATCTTCAAGGAAATCCTCTTCAGTGTCAAGAGGGTCTTGTACATTAATGATTGGAGCAGAAGAGACCTCAGGTGCTTCGCATAACTGTAACTGAGTGGTGTCTGATTTTGTAAGATCAAAACTAATTGGTAAACTGGGTTGCTGACTAAATGGTTGGCCCACTGGTAAAGACATGTCCCTAGAAGGATGGTTAACTAGGGTACTGCGAGTTTCCTCCTCACCAGAGAAGGAATCCAGAGCATAGCCATGATCAACTGGTGGTTGAATAGGTGTGGGCTCATCCAAAATTCGGCTCATGATCTCCTCAAGATCATCCAGTGAGGACAGAGGTTGACAATTAACAGATTTAGTAACATTGGTAGGTACAATTTCAGTAGCCGGCTTTCCCAGGTTCTCCTGCTCACTTATGCACTGAACTCCAAGTTCATCATCAGCCCAGTCCTCCTCCCTGAATGGGGCACCATATTGCTCACCATTTTTTGGACCAGGTCCACTCTTTTTGTAGACCTTATACAGTGCATAGTATTCCTTGGCAGTGTGACATCTTTTCAGCTCCTCTTCATCCATCGTATATTCATGCATCACCCAGTCTGTGCGCTCTCCGCTAGGTGCTCGACCTCTATAGAAGACCAGGGTCTTCTTTATCCCAACAGGACGAGAACCACATGAGATAACACGGTCCTTCCCTGTTGCTTTCCAATATCCATGCCTCGTCGCGCGGTTGGACCTTGCTCCATTTGGGTATTTCCTATCTCTAGGGCTAAAGAAGAACCATTGTCTGTCACCAGTTTTCAGTTTTGACATCCCTACATTTCAGATATGCGAAAAGTCAGTATATTATGCCATAAAAAATAGAAAGAAAACACACAAGTTTCAATAACACTTATCTAGCGGGAAGAATCAGAAAAACAACCAAAGCCTCAGATACGAGGATAATGTTAAAAAACCCAAAACCACAGCAGCCGGGTCCTTTGCAATCAACACTTGCAAGCCATTGCCAAAATATGTAGGCAAACTACCACCAGCATGCAATTCTAATGCGAAACTGAATGTAAATGCACAGGAGGAACATAAACATAAATCTTTATGCGAATCAGCTCATCTTTTTCTACTAATCCAAGTTCCAGTTTGTTATTTCCTAAAACCCAATTGAACCAAATGTTTGCCACAAGATATATGTTATCGAGCAATTCGATTCAGCAGAAAAATGCAACGACTAAATTAATCAAAAATAAGAATAGTCCTCGTGAAAAAGCAGGGAAACCTATGGCGTTGACTTCAACTAAACCAGCACCCAACAAATCAAATACAGATCTATAACACACCAAGTAAACTGAACTAATACACACATAAACAACCCGTAAAAGAACCCACAAAAACATCGATCAAACCAAAAAGTAGAACAAATCATCAACCCAAACGTCAAGAAAAAATGCAACCCAGAAGACACCATGCATAAAAACTTAGCGACCAAACACACCGGGTAATTAAAAACAATCAGAACATTAAAAAGAACAGCGGTTTTCAATAAGTAAAAGTAAAAGCAAACCCACCAGGCAACTCCTCGGGATCCCACTTGTAAACATCGGTCTCAGCGATTACATCGAGATGGAGGCGTTTACAGCAGATCTTCCGCTTCAGATAGTAAAGCACGAGCTCCTCATCAGTGGGATGGAACCTGAACCCGGGAGGAAACGCCTTCCCACCCCCGAAACAATCCGAATCCACCTTCATCTCTTGACCAACAACAATCAATGGATAACCAAATAAATAATAGGAAAAAGGGTTGGCAATATGGATTGGATTTCTCAGTGTGGGTGGGTGAAAATGAAAAACCTAGTGAATGAGAAAGAGCAGAGAATCAAAGCGGATATTTGGTCAAGCAAATACATCGAATAAACAAAGGTTATTGGAAACTTCTTGGAAATAAATGGAAACGAGCGATTTTGTTTAGGTGTGAGTGAAGTGCACTAAGCTTATAGTGGGGGAGCCTTTGACTTTGTACATGTTGACTGAGGTGGGAGTTTTGCTTTGTCATTATTTATTGGGTTAAATACACTTTGCATCCCTAAATTATGTATTTTTCTCATTTATAACTCTAAAGTATTAAAGGTAAAAAAACATCCCTAATAAAATAATTTAGCATTGATAAGATAAAAATGCCACTCTCACTTAACCCTATCCTTTTTTTATTTTACTTTCTAAAATATATTTTATTAAAATATCTCGCCCAAACTATTTTTTATGATTTTTTAAATTTTACACATATTTTATTTTTGAAATGATATTTACAGATTATAATTTTTTATCAATTGTGAAACACAAAAAAATATTTATTAAGTTCAATATATGCAAATATATTTTATAAAGTAAATAAATTATGTTAAAAAGCACATATAAATATGTGTTAATACATAATGCAAATAATATTATAGAAAAGTATGTTATATAATTTATAAATTTTTATTTAATTACATATCCATATAATAAATATATATCATATCATTATTTAAAACAATATAGAATATTATATATTAATTATATTATAAATTTAAATATTTTACAGTTATATATGTTCGATGTAATATTTTAAATTTGTATTGATAATTTATTTTTAAAAAAAGTCCAAGATATATAACAATACAGGGAAAAATTATGTAAATTTTTTACAAGTTATGTAAAAAAATATAAGAATTGTAAATTTATTGAGTTTATACAGATTCTATACTCAATATAAAATTATAAATTTGGAGTAGTGTATATTTTAAATAAAAAATATCAATAATAATTCAGATTATATTTAGGAGAATGATTATAATAGAGATATTTCAGGAGTGTAAATAATACAGGCATTTTCGTCATAAAAAAAATAGTGTATATCATGAGGGATAATTTTGTTATGTTTTATAGTTCAACGGTCTAAATGCACTTTATGTATAATCAAGGTGTACAAAATGTATTTAACCCTTCTTTTTAATTTTTCTTTTTTGCTTTTTTGTTGTTGATTAGTCAAATGGATTGAGTTTACCACTTTTCTTTCCATTTGAAAAAGTTTAATTAATGTAACTGCTTTTTAACTTTTAGCTTAAGAAAAAGTTATTTTGATTTTTTGATTTTTCTACTTTTTTTTTTTTTAAGTTGAAGCTAGAAACACCAAAATAGTGACAAATTGGAGAAATTATATTTTTAGGTCTAAAAGATAGAACTTCAATGATTTTAGTTTTTTATTTTACATAAATTTTAAAATAATTACAAACTTAAAAAAATTCGACGCATTTAATCTTATGATTTCCTGTATTTTTAAATGGTCCAAAATTGAGTAAATCAACACATTTACTCCTATGAATCATGCAAAACAGATAACTAAATATGTTGAGTTTTTTCAAGTTTAAGATTATTTTAAAAAAATCATAAAGTAGAGAACTAAATATGTCGAGTTTTTTCAAATTTATGATCATATTCAAAAAAATTTATGATTATTTCAAAATTTCGTAAAGTATATGACTAAAAGTGTTATCCCCTATTCTATAGGTTAAAAATATAGTTTTGTTGGGCAAATTAGTAAATTTAAATATAAATACTCAACATTGTAGCTTATTTTTTTAACATTCTAATTTTTTTTGTTTTCTTTTTTTACTTTTATATTCAAATTCTCTCAACTTTTATTAGTACGTAACTTACAATATATTTCACAGCAAAAATAGAGAATATTGCAACACCCCATATTTAAGGGTAAGTGTTGAATATTCTTCTTCTTCTTTTTTAAACATTAAAGTATAATAGCATTTTGATAAGTTTTTGTTGCCATATTTTATATTTTACTTTATATATACATGTTAGACATATAATATTTTTAAAATACATATATCAAATATATATATATGTATATGTAACATGCATATATTTTAAAAAAAATATATAATTACATATATGTTTTTAAATAGGCTTTACTATGAAAAGTACAAAATATATTTATTCAATTTTTTTCCTAAAAGTATTTAACTTTTGGTTAAGCATATATATATATATATGTCATTTAATTTCTTTTTTCAAAAGTATATATGAATTTTTGGGATATTATATTTATTGTGTATCTATCGTATATATATATATATCAATTTATTATTTTATTTTTAATTCAAATTCTATACTTATTAAAAATTCTTTTTAGTTAAAAAATAATTTGGTGGCGATTTATTACGAAAAATACTAATATATGATATTAATATAATTATTCAAGATATAAAAGATAATTTTATACCGTGAATTAATTTAAGAAGTAGGTGTTATATTTATTAAATTATAAAAGATAAATGTTACCTCAACAATAGTTGAGGGACAAAATGTATATAACCCTTTTTCTTATGATTAGCCCTCATACTTTTCAATGAATCGTTTTTTGACTAACGAATATTCTACTTAAATTTAGTTAGAAATGTTATTTTATGTGTCTGCTAATTAATCAAAGTAAATACAATACGAAATTCCTTTCACAAACCCCATTTGTTTTTTCTTTTTTCAGATAATAAAATTTTGTAGCGACTGGTTGAAAAAGAATGATCATTTTAGAGTTTTCGTCGAAATATTAATAGGATAATCATATTCAAATTTAATGATTTGCAGCCACATTTTTGTCATACAAAAATATTTAAAAGATTATTTTGTTAAGAGTCGTATAATTTAGACGATACACTTATTTATATATCGACAAGAACCCAATTTATTAAATCTCATTTTATTTAAATATATACGTGTGTACGTATATATATATCCTAAGCAAAACCCATTTGTGTGCATATAGAAATAGGTTTCGTGAGATCCATTTTTTGGGACCAAAATTGCCATGAAATCCATCAATTGTTTTCTACAGCGAAATTTATATTTCATATTCTATTGCATCTTCTATTTCATTTACTATATACACACTGTGTATAAAAATTTTTCTTAAATAAAACATGACAACTGATGTATATATGTTAAATAGATCGAAGATGCAGTAGAAATTGAAATAGAGAATCGAATTAGATAATTTGCAGCAATTGACCGATGCAAAACTTTCTATTTACATATTAAAGGATGAGTGCTACATATATAAACCCATCACCCTCACAGATGTTCCCATCAGCATCCATAATATAGCACATATTACTCCAACTAAAGAGAAACATAAAAACCCACTTCTAGATTTGCCTGAACTTCTTGAAGTTGCAGAGGTATTACCTGCAACAACGTTCGTGTTTCGGGCATTTACTCTTACGCTACTAAAGCTAGGCATACGTTTGAAGGCCTTATTTACCAAAGCAGTTTCAGAAGCTGAAGCAGGAGTAGTTGGTATGGACTCCACAAAGGACCAGAGAGCAGAGGAGAACCATGAGTCCGTACCATCATCCTGTTTGCTGCTTCCGATTTCATTTGCTCCGGTGGCATGATTAACAAAATCATGATTTTGACTTTGATGTACAACACCTAAGCATACCAAAAACTTGCTAATATTAGAAAACAATCCAGTACTAAATCAAGAGCTCTTGAAGCGGCTTAACTCCCCCATCCCCACTTGGGCCAAGAGTTTTCACCACCTTGAAGATGACATGGTCTTCCCATACCATCCATCTGAGCAAGAGCTCTAAGATTAGTCAAAGAAAAGAATAAAAGGTGTGCCATGAATATTTGAGTAAAACCATTGATACATTTGTAGCATCTAAAAAATGCCATGATATGATTCTGCACTAACTTTACTACCTGAGGTTGATGAAGGAATGCGGTCCTGATTTGCTTCTGCAGCAATAGCACTGTAACTTTCCTCCTCTGTCCTTAGCTGACAGCTGGTTCTGTTCGCAATGTTAAATTGTTGCTCCAGCTGGTAAATTACTCTTGTATTCTCAAGATTGTTCGAGTACAAGCTCGAGTCTGGGTTCATAACTCCATTGTCAAAACTACGCAAATAGGATTGGGACATCTCCCAGGACTCACCAGCTCCCACCTCAGAAATAAACAAGGATGAATCTTGGAACAGATCAACCACATTCAAACCATCAAAGTCATCAAACTGCAGGTTCTCCAAATTACTCCCTGGTTCATTAGGATTTTGTGTGGTTGGCTCTTGATCAATTAGATCGTTCATTTCAAGAAAATCTTCAAGGAAATCTTCTTCAAGAACACAAGGATCTTGCACATTAATGGTTGGAGCAGAAGAGACCTCAGGTGCCTCAGAGAACTGTAATTGACTTGTGCCTGACTGCGTAACATCCAAATTACCTGGTACATTTTGTAACTGGCTACATGGTTGGAGCATGCGTAAAGACACATCCCTCGAAGTATGGTCAACACTCTGAGTCTCCTCCTCACCAGTAAAATGATCCAAGACATAGCCATAATCCACAACTATTGGCTGAACAGGGATGGGCTCATCTGCTATCTGGTTCATGATGTCCTCAAAATCATCCAGAGAGGACGTATGTTGACAATTAACTGTTTCAGTATTATTGATAGGTGAAGTTTCACTAGCCTGCTTAACCGAATTCTCCTGCTCGATGAGACACTGGACTTCAATTTCATCATCAGCCCAGTCCTCTTCCCTAAAAGGGGCACCATATTGCTCGCCATTTTTGGGACCAGGCCCGCTCTTCTTGTAGACTTTGTACAGAGCATAGTATTCCACGGCAGTCTGGCATCTTTTCAGCTCCTCTTCAACCATCGTATATTCATGCATCACCCAGTCTGTGCGCTCTCCGCTGGGTGCACGACCTCTATAGAAGACTAGGGTCTTCTTTATCCCAACAGGATGAGAACCACATGAGATGACACGGTCCTTCCCAGTTGCTTTCCAATATCCATGCCCCGTAGCCCGATTGGACCTTGCTCCATTTGGATATTTCCTATCTCTAGGACTAAAGAAAAACCATTGCCTGTCACCAGTTTTTAGTTTTGACATCCCTGCATTTCAAATATGTGAAAATTTCAGTAAATTATGCCATCAAATACAGAAAGATAAAGCACAAGAAATGTTCGCAACACTGATAAGTGGGTATAGAAGTAATCGAGTAAACAATCAAAGCCTCAAATATTAAGAAACTGTTAAAAGCACAAAACCACACGTACACTCAGTTGGCTATAAAGACCAGCAAACCTACACTAAAATAGGTGGGCAAGCAAACTACCATTTCCATAACTGAGATTTCACATTGAAACAAATACAGAGGTTTATAATTAAGACATTTCTGCATACAAACACAAATCATTCAAACACAAGGCATACAAACACAAATCATTATACGTATCCGATCATTTATTTACTACCAATGGAAGTCACATTTTGCTCTTTCCTAAAAGCCAATTGAACCAAATGTTTGCCAGCAAAAATATATCATCAAAGCAATTCTATTCAACGCAAAAATTTGAAACTTTGATACTGTAACTGAAAAAGAACAGTAATTCCTCATGAAAAAGCACACAAACTAATCAACAACACACGGCGTTAGCTTCAATCTTATAATCAGCAGTAGACAAATCAAACTACAGAAGAAAATCTAAACCAGAAGACCCACATTGAAAGTCAATTCACATAAACCGGAAGGCAAAACCAATCAAAAAAGTAAGCAGACAAAAACGATTCCATTAAGCAAAAACACAGAGAGTGCCAAAACCCACCAGGCAAATCCTCGGGGTCCCACTTGTAAACATCGGTCTCACCGATTACATCCATACGGTGGCGTCTACGGCAGATCTTCCTCTTCAGATAGTAAAGCACGAGCTCCTCATCGGTTGGGTGGAATCTGAATCCCGGAGGAAAAATCTTTCCGTCCCCCAAACAACCCGAATTCACCTTCATCTTTTACCAAAAATTTTAATCCAATAAAACCATTAAAAAAAAATTTTTTTTTGAATGAATCGTTGAGGGACAAGGGGGTTTATGTGTGAAAACGAGAAACCTATCAGCAGAAGAAAGAGTGGTTGAGAAGGAACCGCTAGTAGCCAAAGATGAAAAAATGAATTTAACTTCTCGTGGAAAGGGAGAATTCATCTGGTGTGAGTGAAGTGCACTTAGCTCTCGCTGTGGCGCCTTTCTCTTTGTTGACTCATATGGAATTTTTCCTCCATTCAAATTTTACTTTGTAATTATATTTTTAATAAATTAATTATTGCCGCACGCACTCTTCACCATAATATAAAAAAAAAATCATAATGTTAGAAGAAGAGAAAAAAAAAATTATGAGAAAAACACAAATGTAGTGTGAAGTGAGGAGAAAGGAAAAGAAAGAAATGTGGGGTAAGATAGAAAAATAAATAAATAAATTGTAATATGGATTTATCAAAAATATTAGGAAAAAAATTTAAATTATAATTACGAATTTATTAAAAATATAAAAATTTGTAAAAAAAAAAACATGAAAAATGTGAGAGAGAAACATAGAACAGTAGGTTGAGAGAAAAATGAGATAAAGGGTAAATTTAGGTATTTAAAAATTGATATAACAAAAAAATTTATTTCATAATAGTATAAATTACAATGGGAGTCTCTTTAAATTTATTATAATTACGAGTAATTTAAAAAATTATAAATATCTTATGAAATTAACAATTACAAGTAATCCTTCGTTAATTCCATGACATATCTATAACTTTTCAAAGCTTAAATGTATATTTATAATTATGAAAAATATTATAGGAGTTGGACATAATTTACCATATAAAAAGAATAATAAGAAGGGTCCAATCACATGTTAATCCAGCAATCTTAGGATTATTCTTAGTGATATTTTTGACCAAGTTATATCTATAAAAGATGAATTTATTGAAATTTATATTTCATACTATATGTATAAATTAACAGTGAAAATTATTTTTTAAACATATACATAATGTAAATTTTACATAAATAATATTTGTCACTTGTCTATTAAAATAATACAATTAAAAGAAAAATCCCCACTATAAATAGAGCCATGCTTGATTGATAGAAAGAGGGGAAGAATTCTTTAAAAAAATTATTTTATTCGGAATTTTTGGTTTTACCTACATTAATTTGGTGTCGTATGTGAAAATACTAAATATATAGAGTAAATTACAATTATTTTTATAATATTTATTATAATTATAAATACCTTCTTATTGTTTGAAAATTTAAAAATACTCCCATCAAATGAGAAATAATTATGCAACCCCTACATAGTAAAGTGGATATTACTACTCTACTCTTGCTGAATTAAAAAATAAATATATATACATATATACATATTTGAAAAAATATAAATAAAAAATTGAGGGTAAGTAGAATAATACTCTGCAGCAATATTAGTACATAAAATTATTTTAATTTTTTTTAAAAAGTATATAAAATTATAATTTATAATAAAAAACAAAATTGGGTAAAAGTAGTACCATAAAGTGCACCATAAATGATCCATCCTTCTGGACCTGGGCCCAAATGATAACCATGTCTCCGGCCTGTTATCAGAGTGATGGACCTGTTTATTGACTTGGGCCTCAATTGGTGCTTATTGAAATAAATAAATTTATAGTTAAATCACATTGACACCCCTGAAATTAGGTAAAATTACACAACTCCCATATCTTTAGCAAAATTACATTTATATTTCTTGAGGAGTTTTAATGTAATATTTTTCGGTGGGTGTTTGTGTAAGTTTTGTCTTTAAATAAGAAATGTACTTGTAATTACAATTATAACATTAGGGGGTATAATTATAATTTTACAAAAGACAAAAGGTATTTGTATATTTTGGCTTAATCTCGAATGTTGCAAAGTAATTTTTAATTACTAAATTATTTTAAATAATAATTCAATTAAAATTTATAAATATGTATTCTTAGTGTATTTATTTAATTAGTGGTGTATTTAATACAGCTAGTTATTTGTTCAAACACCAATAAAAATAAAATAAAGGGGTATTTTTGTCATGAACATGGTCAAAACGGAAGTCCAAAAATTAGAAGAGCATTTCAAGGATATTAATGTTTTTTTCTTGACCGACACCATTTATACTATCAAAATAAACTCGTTAAATTAAAATAAAATATTAAAAAATTATTTAATAATTTAAAAAAAAATCAAACTTATTTCCAACAATATTTAGAAAATACATTCATAACTATAATCATACCAAAACGATCAGATCGATGCATAAAACGACTGGTCCATGAACTACTGCCATAATTAATTTCGAAAAAGGATATGGTACAATAGATTAAGCTAAAAACTTGAACTTAGCAAATGTGAAATAAATATTTGTAAGTATAAATTGTACTGCAGCCCAAAATATTTTAATATGTTACTATTATTTTCATTATTAGATCATATCTCAATCAATTATTCATACATACATGTCGCCAGGGTACAGTCTAATGAATTGAGTCCGAAATTTTGAGTTCGAACTTAGGTGGATGAATAAGTGTGATGGGTGCGTTTGGTAAAAAAAATATATATATATAAAGTAGTTAACATATACTTTTCCGTTTCTTGGGAGGGGGGGAAGCGATGAATTATTACTATAAGAGTGAATATATTACAATCATCAATATGAAATATCTATATCTAGCAACCATTGATGACTATAATAATCATATATTAATTATCAATATCAGATAATTATATCTAATAAAAAATTATTATTAAAGTAGAGTGACACATACTACTAAAGTAAGATAAAATTATATATGTTGGTGGGGTTCGAACCTATGACCTGATATGAATATAATAAATTTTAAATTCTTTAAATGTATAGTAGTTAAAATATTTTTTTTCAAATTAGAATCCATTATTCTAAATATAATATAATATCTCTTGCAACATAGTTCAAAATAAGAGTTTGAAATCCTTTCAATTTATAAATATCTAAATAAATTCAAGAAAATTGTTAGTGGAAATTTGTAAATGGACATTATTAGTTGTATCTTATTATAATCATTGAAATGGACCCTTTTTTTATAATCACTTTTTAAATTAAATTTGATTGAAATCACATTTTGATAAAACTATAATTTATAATTTTTTTGTACCACCGCAAGAAATGTTAGTTACAATCTACATTTTTATAATTAATTTTTATAAAAATTATGAATTCATCGCTATGATTATTGTTTTAAAAATAATTAATTAGAGGGAAATGGACCTAAACTCAAATATTAACAACCACAGAAGGAAAATTACAAAAGTAGACATAAAAGCAACAAAATTATAAAAAGATCCCTTCAAGAGTAAGTATCACTCACCTTTAATTTGACAAAGCAAAAGGTCCCAAAAAAAAAAAAAAAAAAGAACAGCAGAACCCTCAAACATTTTAGTCCTAAAAGGGTTGTCTTTATAGAGAAATCAAGAAAAACAAAAATTAAAATTAAACTATACAAATATTCAAAAAAAAAAAAGGAATTTTTTATAATATTATAAATAAGTAAATTATATCCTTATAAAAAAAGTTTTATCAATTTATCTTCATATACAGGGATGTAAATTACTCAATTTTAAAAAATATTAGAGGACAAATTGTTATTTTTTTTAATTGAGATGTAATATGCTCATTTACAATATTATATGGGTAAATTACATTAAACCTACAAATATCTCATTAGCCAAAGATGTGGAGTTCAATTACCATCTTACCCTTTAATTATCAAGGGCAAAAAGGCCAATAAATTCAACATGTACACAGGAAAAATAGAAAAAACAACTAAAAAAAAGTGAAAAATATTAAAATATTTTCACTTCAAACTAATAAATAAAGTAATTATTTGGCATTCGACTTAAAATGATTCGTCGGAGTTCATTCAAATTTGACTTATCAACAAAAAAGAAGAAAAATAATCAGTTTTAAGTACATTTTTACATCTCGTACAGTCTAAAATTCAATTTGAATTTAATTTAAATTATTTAAAAAAACAAAAAATATTTATAGATATTGAATTACTCTAACTCAATTAATATTTAAATTAGTTATAATTTATTTAAACTTAATTTACTTAATAATTAATTAAAGTCAAATGTAGTATTAAAGTGGACAAGCCTTGATAAGAAATTCTTTTGGCCAGCTCGGTTACACTCACCCTTGACAAGAAAAAGACCAAAGTGAAATAATTTATGACAATCAAAATACATAAAATAAGACACAATGATTTGTTGTTTGTCGGATCCTATTATTAGTCATCTTCCCGTTGCAATTTTCCAACGAATCTTGTGAGTTTCTACCCTTATTGTAATAGTCCAGAAATTTTCCTCCAAGATTCTCACAACTGTCACCGCCCTCACAATATCCGCTTCCCCTATTCTTACAAATTCTGCTTTCTTGATATCTCTGTCAAAAGATTTGCATTTTCTTCCCATACCCATTGATCTGGTCGCCAAAATCCCACTCCGTTCGTCTCTGTAAGTCTCTTGACAAGCTTTAATCGCATTCTTGTTCATAATACACATCTGGGCTTTGAATTTTTCCTCGAAATTTTTTGTGGGCAAGTTTAACTCCATTGTGGAAGTAATTAAGGGCAACTTGATTTCATTTATGTAAATGTAGCATCTTTTAATTTTGGTGGAGGTGATTTCTTGTTTGGGGTTTCTTTAATTGTGTGTAAAGTTTGAATCTTGAAAATTAGGTCTTGTTTGGGTTTTGATTGATTGTAATTCTCGAATGGTGAATTTGATGTTGCATTATTCTGTGTGTATTACCCCATGAAGTTGAATAATTCAGGCTTTAATCCAAAGTGCATTAGGTTTATTCTGAAACCATGTTTGGGTGTATTAGGCTCTCCAGTAGTTGATGTTTGCTTTTCTTTTTTTCAGGGTACATATGATGTGCCGTATGTTTTTCTAGAGGTTTTGACCTGATAATTTGATAATTGGAATCGGAGAAGGGAAATATTGAAAGATATTACAAGAATGGTGTTTTGGGAAGCGTATATCAGTGATGAATCAATGGGTACATTTGCCCCACTAGTGGTGTATTGGTTGTACGCCGGGTTTTATCAGCTTCTTCCTCCTCTAGATAAGTATAGGCTGCACTCAAGAACTGAAGAAAATGAGAAAAATTTGGTGCCACTAAGATCTGTGATCAAAGGTGTTCTTCTCCAACAATTTGTTCAGGCCGTCGTTGCAGAATTGCTCTTCTTGGTAATTGCCTTATGCACAAGCAAATTTTCAAAGTTCTTTAGGTTATCATGTTGGTAGAATGAGTGTATATTTCTTCTGCATTAGGCATGGAGTGCTGGCACTTTGTTTACTAACGATTACATGAGTTTGAGCTCCAAGATATTATTTATCCTATACATAATTACAGACTGATTCTCACAGAACCCCGACTGTGTCAGAAGGAACTCGATAGTTTGAATTCAGATTGAAAGTTTTCCCTTTAAACCCTTTTTCTGCGACAAGTTTTTTACGAGCATCGCTGGCACCAGTTAGAGTTCTTTTTCTTTCCACCCCTAAGTTTATTCATTTTTATGTCCAAATTCTAAATTGACTCTGTATAAAGTTTTGTGTCAGGGCATCAGTATGTACAGATCAGATCTATTGCACGTTAATGTTATCAAATTTCTATCTTCTACTTTGACTTCTTTTCTTCCTTGGGCAACAGTATTCCATGTTCAGAATAGAACTGTAATGCATAAACTATGACAAAGATAGTAATTGACAGAGTTAGTTGAAACAAACCGATACCAAATATTGGAATATATCTTTTGATTTTATTAGTGTTGCAGGTAACTTCAAAAGCAAGTTCTCCCGGACACACTGTTCAACCATCTCTTCCTGTTCAAGTCGTGCAATTTGTAGTTGCTATGCTGGTCATGGATACATGGCAGTACTTTGTGCATCGATATATGCACCAAAACAAGTTTTTGTACCGTCATATCCATTCTCAGCACCATAGATTAGTTGTCCCATATGCCATTGGAGCTCTTTACAACCATCCGTTGGAAGGCCTTTTGTTAGACACATTTGGTGGTGCTATATCCTTCCTTATTTCTGGAATGACAGCCCGTACTGCTGTTTTCTTCTTCTGTTTTGCTGTTATCAAAACCGTTGATGATCATTGTGGGCTCTGGCTGCCTGGCAACATCTTCCATCTGCTTTTCCAAAACAACACTGCTTACCATGACATCCATCATCAACTCCAAGGTACAAAATTCAACTATTCCCAACCCTTCTTTTCCATTTGGGACAAACTGCTGGGAACATATGTACCATATACACTTGTAAAGCGGCCGGAAGGGGGTTTCGAGGCGAGGCTGAAAAAGGACTAGTTACATGTGACCTTTAGTCTCCTCTCGATTGTTACAATCAGATCTCCGTTGGGGTTGTGCCACTCTGACTTGAGAGTCTCATAGGTTCTCCAGTAGAAGTTCTGTATGTTAGTGGGAGTAGAATCTGTAGCTCCAGAGTTAGATTGATTTATTCTTTCTCCCAAATTATGACCACTGTGTACACAGTTTATTTCTTCGTTAACTGGCCAATGATTGTGACGGTTCAGTTAACACTTGTTGTGTAGTAGTATCAATCTTGTGGTCAGATTTGGTCACATCCTGATAAGATCACATTCTGTTGAAATTGTATCTCTGTGGATTTCAAGATGATGTATGAAACTAGAATGGTTGATGAGGTTTGAGTATATGTTACCTGGGCTTAATCATTGATCATTAGCCATTGAACTCATTGGCTTGCAAACTTATGAAACTTCATTGTACCTTTCAAACAAGAATTCTGTGTTGCATTTTCATAACTGACGAGACACAGCAAATTCAGCGTTGAATCCAATGTTTAATGAAGTAAGCATGTTTTTAGGTTCAAGTTCATGCATCAAAAGGGCCTCATGTAGTTCTTCCTACACCTCTACCTCCAACTTTTTGTTTTCTTTTATTGCCTTGGTTAACTTGTTCTTGTTCTTGCCTTGTCCCTTTTCGAAATGTGCTCTAGATGCATTTTGCTCACGAGAGAAGTTAAGTTGTGAGGAAATTGACATTCGAGGTTGTAAAATTCCGCGTTGCATTAGATTGAATGGACATATTTTTCTTCCATTTTTACTGTAAGTTGGAAAGGCGCTTGTTTTGGTGGATAAATCAGAGAACATGAACCTCTCTTGGCAATTGGACTTTTGGGAATTTTGTCTGGAGCAGCAGAGGTGCACTCTCTGTACCATGGTTTGTGAACTGAAACAACAAATGCCAAGAATCGGAGTAGATCACTGCTCTGTGTTAGGGCCTCGCCGACCTATTGTTCAATGCCTCAGGATTATTGTTAAATTGACAATACATGATTATAATCTAGCTAATCATTGCACTTATTTCTTGGGACATTTGGAATATCAGAAGATGAGCCAACTTTGGGGGATTGACAATAAAAGCCAACAGCAAGATTGCCTTGATGAAGCTGTAGCCCAAGCGGTTAATTTACTTTCATTTTCCTGTGGAAACTCAGCCTGGAGTTCTAGTAACTACGCTCCTGAGATCAGATCATTATGACATAAATAATGCCCTAAAGATACAGTATTTCAAATATACCCTATATGATTCACCAGCATACAAATTCCCATCAAGAAATTTGCGAGGCCAGCTGATTCAAATGCTGTTATTAGTATAAAATAGAATAAATATATACATTGTTAGATAACTGAAAACAAAAGTTGCATCCTCACCAATAATCTCTGCAGGAACAAGACCCGTCCTTGAACCTGTGGAACCGAGTGCGGTCCCTGACAATAATCTCCCGACAGTATAATTTTGAAACAAGCTTGATCACCACATGACAATCCCCACATATCCTAAGATTCTTGTTAATGTTTATGGGGCTCCTGTCATCTGAACTAACCAAACCAAAAGCCAGAGCTAATTTCTCACTATGATAAGACAATGCATTCTCCTTCTCTTCATATCCGATGTCATGCAACACACAACTAGTCTCAGGCTCATATCCAAACTCTCTAATCTTAGAATTAATCTCTTCTAGTTTTCTGTAAATCTCTCTCCATTTAGGATGGCTTTTATCACCGTTGAAAAACTGGAATATTACACCGTTCATCTCAATATAGCTAAATCCAGGCACCTTTTTAATATCCTTAGTCTTCATTGCCTCTCTCACCCGCCCCACATCAGTCCACCTCTGACGTGCAGCATAGACATTTGACAGCAAAACAAAATCCCCACAAGTATTTGATCCCATCTCGACAAGCTTTCTCGATGCCTGCTCTGCCATTTCCACATTCCCATATGTCTTAGAGGCCCCTAACAGAGTTTGCCACAGCACAGGATCTGGAGACATGGGCATAGATTCTATTATCTTGTACGCCTCATCTAATCTCCCAGCTCTCCCCAACAAGTCCACAACACTTCCGTAATGCTTCACATTTCTGCTTATGTCATGTTTCTCCATCAATTCGAAAAGCCTGACCCCTTCATCGACCATCCCTGCATGATTACATGAACATAATGCTGCTAAATAAGTGACACCATCCGGCATTGGCCCAAGCCCACCTCTCGCCATGCGATTAAACAGTTCGAGTGCTTTCAGTCCATTACCATCCATTGCAAAACCCATAATCATGGTGTTCCATGTGATTACACTCCTAGAACACCTCATGCCCTCAAACACACTATATGCCTTTTCCACCACCCCACATTTGGCATACATGTCAATAGCAGCATTACAGACAATTACATTCTCATCCAAGAAACTCTTCCTGATATAATCATACACTTTATCACCCTCTTTAATTGCACCTAGCTGCGAACACGCAGAGAGAGCACCAAGAACAGTGACCTCATTTGGCATCATTATGCCCCGTCCATCATCGTACCCTTCCATCATCCTATTAAACAGCTTCAGAGCTTCATACGGCCGGTTTCCCTGGGCCAACCCAGAAATCAAAGCATTCCAACTAGCAATATCCCTCTTTGACATCCCATCGAACAGCTTGCAGGCAGTGTCCAAATCCCCACACTTTGCATGAGCATCGAGCAGTGTGGTCTGTAACAAAACATCTGCATCAAACCCAGACCTCAAAACCTGCGCATGCATTTGAAAAGATTCAATTCGCGCCAATGCGCGGGCGCAGGCCTTGAGGAAGAAGGAACAGGTGAGCGCATCGGGCTTGCAGGGGGCACGCAACATGGAGAGGTAGCACGTGACGGCATTGATAGGATGGTCGCTTTGGGCGTGGCCTCGGATGATAGCGTTCCAGTCGTTGGTCAGAGGCAGGGGGAGGACGCGGAAGACGGCGGCAGCGTAGGGGAGACCACCGAGGGAGGAGGTGGCGCAGAAGTCGAGAAACTTTGAGCGGGAAGGGTAGAAATGGAAAAATCCGGTAGTTAGGAGGTGGGCGTGGAGTTGTTGGATGTGCAACAGAGAGGTGCATTTGTGTAGGAGCGATTCCACATAGGCCATAGAGCACTTGTCATTCTAGCCAATGCCTTTTATAATTTTTCAAAATTTTTCATTCATTCCGTCAGATTTTATTTACAAATATTTATTTTTCTAAAACATGGCAAGGGCATAATTGACAATTTTACACCCTCATTCAAAAATTAAATAATTTTATCAAATATCATACGAGTATTTGTAATTTTTCAAATAACAAGAGAGTATTAGTAATTATGTTAAAACCTCAGTGAAGATCGTTGTAATTTACTCTAAAATTAAAGGGAACATATTACTTTCGTATCTAAGTGATTAAAAAATTTTAAACATAGAGTTGAATCGACAGTTATTATTCTTTGTTGTTAACTGTTGTTAGTACATGATGTAATTCTAAACATGGTACTTACAACTACTTTGTCTTTTATATTTTCTGCTACATTCAGCTTTGATTATTATTTTTAGTCTGAAAACGACGAGTTGAGTTATTCAACCGATTAAATCCAATCGAATAAGAGTTAAAATTACTCCTTGCCCCCCTCCGATTCCTTCTTCCTCCTCCACCGTCCGCCACGCAGCTTCTTCCTCAAAAGAGGGTTTTCTTCAAATTGCACAGCTAGATTTTTAAGCTTTTTTTCTTATTATTCTTCTTCATAATTTTGCATAGTTTTTTTTTTTTTTGAAATTTTAACATAATTATTTTTTATAATTTTATTTATATACATAAAGGACAATAAATCATTAAATTACTAGTTCCTATAAAAAAAAAATTACTAATTACTCTTTATATTGTACATATAAATAAATATGGGACTGATAATTTTCATAAAAATCATAAATTCAAATAAATTATCTATTATTAATAATAATTTTTTTTAATTACAATAATTTATCATTCCACTCAAACAATATATACCACAAAATAAATGGGATTCTAAACAAATTATTAATTCATACTCTATCACATTTATCCAATCGAACCCTATCAATTATTTATCTCAATCACAAAATAAAGCACTCTAAATTGTTTAGAACCAAAATTATTTAAAAAACTGGTTGACCTGTTTGCAAATTCAAATTATTTAGCTCCAAAATAAAATAAGATTTTGCCCGACAAACCAGTTGAAAAAGATTTCGCGAGTATCTTCCGAGCCCCCGAAGAAGCATCTAGACACTTCCAGCACCACCCTCCCACACCGCTCACCTATAAACTCTCAGTCTTCAACCCAAGGAGTCCCGCTGCTCCTAAACCCATTATCCAATTCAAGACTCCTCAATACTTTGGACTTTCGATTCATCAAATCCTGCCGGAGTTCCAGTTTGATCAAGAACTGAGCCGAAAATGAGGTACTTTTCGCCGGGTTTCATCTGTTTCGAGTTTCTTTTCGTATTTGCGTTGTGGAAAGTAGTGGTTAGGGTTTAGCATTGGCGAACGTCGTTTTTTATTTATGTCCTTTTTTGGGCGTCTGTTGTCGATTTTGATTGGATTTTAGTTTGCAGTGATTGTAATGAGTTCTAGTTGTTTGTTGAGTTTCTTAGCTGGGGCAGAATTTATTTTGTTTTTAGTTCATTGTACCATTTTTTGGCTTGGTTGATTAATCGTGAGGTTGCTAGTTGCTTGCGTTTGATTACCGGTTTGTTGTTTTAGTTGGTTGTAGTTCTGTGAACTTGCAGAAATTGTTGGATATTTCTAATGTTTTGAGTGATGATCGAATTCAACTGATGTGAACTTCCCTTTGGATCACATGGTTACTGAATGGTATGTGTAATATTGTTGTAGTCAAGTATATTGATGAACAAATCGGGAATCTCAAATTTGTTGAGGTAGTTGAACTAAAGTGGTGGGTCTTTCACCTGGCTTACATGATATCACCCATCAAGAATTGACGGATTCTTGATGGTGATGACATCGTGTTGCAGAGTGGAGACTACAGAAATTAGGTTGAAGTTGGCAAGACTTCTGATTTTATAATACGAGATTAAGGATCCATCTCTTGGTCCTGTTAAGCATGTAGAGGCCATGCTATGATAAGCTTGTTATCTTATAAAAGATGTGCTGAAGGTCACCTATGGGATGAGAACATAAGTTCAAATCAAGAAATGGGTTCACTTGTGAGGTAACTTAATTAGAAACCCAGAGGAGGTGAAGAATAGGGAACAGACACATGCAAGTGGAAACGCTCTGCCCCCACTCACAGGAAAAAGAACTAACATGAGGAATAATATTACAAAACCTTAACTTTCTCTTACTCTTCTTGTGTTCTAGATGATATGCGTTCATGTTTTCCTCTTGGCTTAAGTTTTATGATTCCGTGACTTGAAATATTCTGAAGATGCATAATACAGTGAGATTGTTCTGGTTTGTTTGTTCTATGTTAAGCTGTCCTTGTTTGCCATGTTTTGTGTTAAATGTTTGTTCCATAGCTGTAATTTAGATTGCTGCTAATCCATTGTCTCTTAAATTTTACTGCCAATTATGTCTGCAGCCGACATCCGCTTGTAAAATGGGCTCAGCGGTCTGACAAATTATTCATTACTGTGGAGCTACCTGATGCAAAGAATGTGAAGCTTAATCTTGATCCAGAAGGGAAATTTTTCTTTTCTGCTACCAGTGGAGCAGATAATACACCATATGAGATAGATATTGATCTTTACGACAAGGTTGATGTGAATGTAAGTGTTGAAATTGTCCTTTAATAAGAGCAAAAGGCAATATCTTTCCTTGATATTATTTAACAGCATGTCCTTTTTCTAGTGTCGAAGACAATGGATGTTAAAAATCGTTTTAACTTGAGAATTTCAGGAGAGCAAAGCTAGTTTTACCTCTAGAAGTATATGCTATCTAGTGAAGAAGGCAGATAATAAATGGTGGAGCAGGCTTCTCAAGCAGGAGGGAAAACCACCAGTGTTTTTGAAAGTTGATTGGGACAAATGGGTAGATGAAGATGAACAAGACGAGAAATGTAAGTTAGATATTGTTTAAGATTCTAATTTTACTGTTCTTGTCCCACAGAAGAATTTAGGAAAATAAAGAATGTGAATCTGGTTAGCATCCTTAAATCATTAGACTGAAACCATTTTACTTTTTTCAGCTGGTGGCAACATGGATTTTGGCGACTTTGATTTCTCGGTGAGTAGCTATCTTGTAGTAGAACGGTCGAAAAGTAGTAATGGTTATTTATAAAAACAAATGCACAAATGCATAAGTCTATAATTATGATCAGTATAGTTGCACTCTGATTCTGATTTGGAGAAATGTTTCCAATTGGTTTAGAAATTGAACATGGGCGGACCTGGAGATTTTGATGCTGAGGCCGATGAAGGTAAATTCTTCATGAACCGAAAGTCATGTACACCGCAGCATGTCTCTTGTGCTTTGCGCTTCAACTGAGAAATCACATAGCGTGTGCTCATGTGGAGTTTCACTAATCTTTTCAATATGTTACAGACGATAGCAGTGACACCGACGAAGAGACCAAGGAAGAAACAGCCTCTGCTAATGGTGTATCTGAAGAAGCACCTGCTAGTAGTGAACCTGCAGCAAAAGCATGACCGGACAATTGCTTTTGTCATAATGTTACGGGACTTTTTGTTGCATGCATCTAACAGTGGCTACCTGGGGAGGGGACGTAGTTTAAGTTTTTATTTCTTTTTTTTATTTCTAATTTAAGTCTCTTTCTGTCTACTTTGCTGTGTGATATATCTTGTTATCAGGATTGTACAAGTGGAATTCATATGGATGTTCTTGTGGTTTGTGATGTTCACTGCCGATGCCTTCACCATAAATTCATGAGAGACGATGAATGCAGAGTGCAACTATACAACTCTAGCTCCTCTTCTCCGTCTCTTCTTTCTGTGAACTGTTGTGCATTATGTGATTCTGGGGTTCTATATCCACCATGATGTTTGTTTTTGTGGCATATATGGGCATAAAGAAAAGAGTGTTTTGCGAACGTATCCTGGAGATCATTAAGCCTAAGATTCAGTATTGTTTTTAGCGTGATTTCAAAATTGTTCCATCTGAATTTATTTTTAAGGTATCCTTTTCGGGGGATAGGGAATAAGAGAGGGAGAGTGGATGTATCGTGAAAGTTCTAATATATTTGGTGTTGGAAGATATATTAAATATATTGGTTATATATATATAATACCGATATATTTTAATGTTTATATAAGTAACATATAATTTAAATTTTTTAATATTGTAATATCTACAATATGAATATAAAAAATTAATTAAAAAAGCAATAATAAAATTGTTTTCATATTTAGAAAGTTATGGTAGTATTATTTTTAAAAAGATATTTTAAAAATATTAATTGGGTCTATCTGTTAGGTCCAATTCGGTGGGGCCTGGAATTCAGGTTTTAATTCGAGTTCAAAATTTTGTTGGTGGGCTGAGTCCCAAATATTAACAAAAGCATCCCAAATTCACTCTGTCGTCATCCCTAAAATCAAATACAATTCCGTGATGTTAGAAGGCGGATCCGAGGAAAAACTTGGGCAGGGCGATTGGCCCTTATCCTTGTGTACAAGTGAAAGAGGAGATGGCCACGTAAACTGTATGTGCGTCAGTCGGCCTACTTCTTACACCCGTTCACTAATCCAGCGAGGCCTGCTGCTCTAATGATTTTGTACTCTTCAACTGCACGCATATGCTTCAACAAATATGAAACTCCACAGCGGAAAATTCGAGAGTACGTGCTGAACTGCATAAAACAAGAAATGACACATCCATTTGGCGTTAAACTGCACCACAGGCTACCATACGTTGCTGGACTTTATCATTGCCTATCTGCAATCCCTTTGCCTCCATTTTCAAGGAGAGTTAGCGGGTACAGAGCGCCCCGCCGAGTGATATTAGGGACTGGGGTCTCGATTTTGTCCCAGCTCATGAACATGCATTCTGGCAGTCTTGTTGCCAAATCGTTCATCGCCTCCGCCAGGCAAAAGGGTGCTATCGAGAAGGTGAAAAGTTTTGTCTTTTTTTCTTCTTGTGGCTGTATATATGTACTGGGGTTCTTGAGTTTCTTCGTCGATTTCGATAGCTTGATCAGAAATATTTGTTTTGTTGGTATTGATTATGGTTGTGGGGTTTATTGGAAGGGATGTTGTGAGCTGTTTGGGTTCTGGCCTGTTTGCTGTTGTATTTATGTGATGTTGGAGAAGGCGTTGAAGTAATTTTCCCTTTTGAGGATTATGATTATGACTTCCTGCAAATGTGTTGGTTTGAAAGTAAAGTTACATAGAGGAGATGTACTTTTATTCTGCTCAGTGTTGCCAAATGAGACAATTGATGCTACATCTCTTCATGGGAGCTATCCACTAATCAAAGATGAAAAATGGTAGCCACCGGATGGATAAGAGATCAAGAGCAGGACGATGAATATTAAAATATGTGAAGGAATGTTGGGAACTTTTAGAAACTTGGCATCAATTTTTGGTGAAATTTGGAGTTTTCAGCAAGTTGTGCAAAGGAATGAAGATTTTAGTTGTCTAGTTGCGATTTTAGTGATGCTTGTGCTTATTAAACCAATGCATTTTCTTAATGTGAAAGATTTTGCAATTTGTTGAGAATTCTGAAATGTGAATCCAAGTAGGAGAATTATGAAATAGTTACTCTCGTACTGTAAAACGGAGATATGATTAATTGACATGATTTATTTTTCAATTGTTAATGCTCTTTCATCCTACCACTATTCAGTGGGCATCTTCCTGATTTGAATTGCGATGCATATCTTATTTCAATTTTTGTCTCTGATCTGAAGGTATTAGACAACGTGGAATGGCCTGAGCAATTTCCCTTCAAGGACGAGGATTTCCTGCGATTTGACGAGTAAAGTCTCTTGAATAATTCAGCTCCTTATTTGAGGAATTTTCAGTAGAGTTGCAGGGGTGATCTTGTCCAATGAATTCCTGCAATCTAGACTCAAGTTCCTGCAAAATTGGTTTTACAATATACAAGTCAGCTTTTGACACCCCCCACTTCAGTTATTCATTAAGGTTCTCTTGGACGACACGTGCTGATTACACAAACTTACTGAGAAATCGAGATCTTTCATTTTATAATAATTTGGAAGTTCCAGGGTTGAAACCAATATGTGAATTAGGATCAATCGAATGAAGGTGTAATTACCAACTTCAGGTGTTTTTTCTAATATTCTTTCCTTCTCCGTTTCAAAACATTAAAACACATTTTCATTTTTTTTCACATAGTCATGTAATATGTCTAAATCTGTTTGTTAGAATAGATTAGACTGGAACAAACAATTTAAAAAGGAGGGACCTGATTGGCCTCTTGTTCGATAGTGTTACATAATAGTAGTGGTTATGCTATGAAAAGTAAATAGCCGGGAAAGGAGCGTGGGAGCTAATCTTGTTTCCATCCTCAAGTGGATACGAATGTAAAATATTGCAAAACAATGGATGAGTATGAGAATGAAATATACAAGCATCTTTCTTCCTTTGTTTCATCTTATGAGCCCATGAACTCGGAACATGTAGTTTGTTACAGTTGTTCTACATTTCTATAGTATTTAAGTAATTACAAAGCTATTCAATAATAGAAGTTACTTATGGGCCTTCTTTTGTCCTAACAATTGAAAACTACGTGATAACTTGTGTGTGAGTCATTACATCCGGAGCCGCACTCCTCCAATTGTCAATGGTAGCTGAGAACATGTTTCTGTTAGTAGGACATCATAGGAGGAAAATTACCTCATTTAACAATTCAAACGAGCCTGCCAATTGCCAGTCAATTAGCAGCTCCGTTGCTCAATTGATGCATCGGTTTTGTTCTTGGTTTCTGCTAATACGTAAAGCCAGCAGTTAGTTATCTTGCATAGATTTTTCAGTTGAATGACATGGAGATTCTCTCTCCAGGTTCAATTATCACTCCTCTCTCTCTGCTCGTAATCTCTGCTTGCTCTATGTGAATGTTTACAAGTTACAGTTCAGCTCTGACAAAATTAAACTAATTCTGTGCAATGAGGAATTATCTGTGATACTGCATTGTTCAAATAAACTTAAAATTCCAGGTCGCCAGATACATTGTTCTATGAGTCTCCGCGCTTTGTGACTCATATCGATGATCCAGCGATTGCTGCACTCACCAAATATTACTCTGAGGTTTTTCCACCGAGTAATACTCCTGGAGTTGCTCTGCTTGACATGTGTAGTAGCTGGGTAAGTTTACACCTTATCTTGATGTTGTCCTCTTGATGAAAAAAGTTCCATGGACATCACACGATTCTTATGATTTGTCTAGGTCAGTCATTATCCTAAAGGTTATAAGCAATCAAGGATAGCGGGAATGGGTTTGAATGAAGAAGAGCTAAAGCAAAATCCAGTGAGATCATCGTGCATCATTTTCATTATTATTGTTGTCAATCATGAATCGAGTGATCAGAGTTATTTACTTAATATTGACTATAATTATTCTCGATATATTTGTTTTAACGGTTGCAGTCCTCTAGAATCTTCACATTATACATTTCTGTCCATAGATGTATTATACTGTTGAAGAATTCATGAGCTTCCCTTCATTGCATCGTAGGTTTTGACTGAGTATGTTGTGCAAGATTTGAACGTTGATCCTAAACTCCCTTTCGAAGACAACACCTTTGATGTTATTACGAATGTGGTAAGTTCGTCTTTTCCAAATGGGTCGATAATTAAGATTCATGGCTTATAATCAATAAGGCGTTCATTTGATTCACACTGGTTAACTCCCTTGCTATTTTTCAGACAAGTTTTCCCTTCTTCATTCGTCTTGCTTTACTAATTTTAGATGCCTGTATGAATAGATTTTCTGTGTTTCAGGTTAGTGTTGATTACCTAACAAAGCCTATTGACGTTTTCAAAGAGATGTCCCGGATACTCAAACCAGGTGGACTTGCTATTATAAGGTATAATCACTAATAATATTCACACGTAACTAAGTTATGTACAAGCGCAGCACTTGTTTACTAGCAATACATTCTTCTAAATCTCTGATGCATATTAGAGGTTTTGTCAATATAGTGCTCGTAATTTTGGAGACTTCTTGTTTATTGCATGTTTCTCTTTCAAAACCCCCTAAAAATTTGTAAATTATGTTGCATATAAGCTTCTCCAATCGCTGCTTCTGGACAAAAGCAATCTCAATATGGACATCAACGGGCGACGCGGATCATGTGATGATAGTTGGAGCATACTTCCATTATGCTGGAGGTTTTGAGCCTCCTAAGGTAATTGGCATGGTTTTTTGGCTTAACAATTTCGCGCAAGTCGACCAGAAATATTTGGATTATATAATATTACATGTACGAGTTCAATGATATGTGTAAAATAATGTGTTCATAAAAAAATTGGAATGGGCTCCCTACCAAGTGTGGAACATTTCTAATGATAACTGCGGATTCTTGTGTGAGAGTCTTGCGAGATGTAATCTTTTACACGGTTAATCTAGCCCCCCACCCCCCCCTCCACCCCGCCCGACTCTGAAGCGGATCGACCAAGTCAATGACGGATTTTTATCTATACAGGGAGGCAACCATGTCAGAATCCGATCTTGTTCTTCCTTTACTTCATTTCTCGCTATTTGTATCTGAAAATTATGATCTTCTAACTACCTAGACTTGTTTACAAGTGTCGTGGCATTTCGGTTGCTCAAATTGTGCTCGTTGTCTTTATATTCTTTTAGGCTGTGGATATATCGCCAAACCCTGGCCGCACCGATCCGATGTATGTTGTGTTCTCGAGAAAACCAGCAGCCTGACACTTGATCAAGAATTAGTACCCCAGAAACTGGTGAGCTCCTGTGAAATTTTCTTCGAGGAAGAAAGGGGAGTTCTTGTGCAAAAAGTACTTGTAGATGTAAATTTTGGGTGAGGGACGTAGTCAAAAAATGTATTGTGATTCACTTTAATTTGAACAGCATTCGGAAATTTATTCTGGGCTGATTGTATGTTTTCATGTAACAAGATTTTGTAAACCAAATTTTATTGGGATGATTACATTTATATTCCCTAATCTATATTCTATTTACATAATCCACTCTTGTCTTTTACATAATTTTTATTGATGAAACGCATTCCGCAGAACGAAGAAAGCAGCAAAATTCTGGCAACGTTGAACAAAATTAGAGAATCTAGTATTTATCCATCTTCATTGAAGCAAAAGTATGTACAATTGCGAGTATAATCAACACCGTAGAAAATTATATGAAAACATACAAAAGACAGATTCTGAGGGTGTTTGGGTGAACTTGTTGGCTTTTCAAAGTATCTTATAAGATGTTCGAAAATTTATGAAATCTTAAAGGGCATAAGCTAGCTCTTCTAGAAAAAACAAGGAATTTGCTATTTATTTTTAAAATTTTAACAAACCGATTTAGTTTTAAATTATATTGATTACAAATATGGTTTATGTAATCTGGATACTTCAAAAACTTATTTTGAACATAAGATTTAATATCTTATTTGATGAGAGAAAATAACGATTTTTTCTTTTAGAATTTTTTTTCAAAAAGTTCTTTTTCCTTATAGACACGATATTGTGACATTGAATATTGGTTTTCAATTGGACCATACGCAAAAAAGTCTCTTATATATATATATATATATATGTAAAGAAAAATAATCTCGATCTACCGCATTCTATTCTCAAAAAAGTAGCAAAATGCCCATACATTTGTGAACCACACACTCCACCTACAATTTTTCTTAATTTTTACCTATCAGAAAGACTTTTATCCCTTTAAATGTTAACTATTGAATCTTGTTATCTACACTAATTATAAAAAAAAGTAAAAAACTTTCTTTTGTGACTAATATGGAAGGTATTATGTGTTTTCTTTACATAATTTGTCCTTTACTCTTGCATAACACACTCATTCTTTTCCTTAAAAAATGAATTTACCAATTTATAAAGGATAAAAATAAAAATTTAGTAGGGTGGGATCTTACAAAGGTATAAATCTTTAATAATCTTTAATACTAATTTGTAAAATATTGTTCAAAAATATTATTTACAGTAATAAGTCTATTTTATTAAATATATATGATGATGCCCTTTAAACCTTTCATGGACTCAGTCCACTAGTAAAGCAAATTAGTCCACCAACAAAGCAGATTAGCCCAGTTGGCCCATCAGCAGGGAAGCAAGGCTCACGGACTTATCTGCTACTTTATTGAACTGATAGGCTAGACAAACAAGCCCATTCCAACCAGACATGCTATCATACAGTTGGGTGGACATTTCATATAGCTTGTTAACACATAAGTGCACGTCACCCTAAAACATCTCCAGGTGGTTTAAGGTAAATCGGTAACAATCAAGCTGGGAAACCACTACTAACCAACTATCGAATTTTTAGGGAGATATGACAGTGTTTAGTCCCACTCACGTATCTCAGTCAAATCTTGTCCAAATCACAAACAACTTTTTGTGGATGATAGCCATCTCAAAGGGCTTTCCAACGGTGTATGGTGCTATGCAACAATCCTCATATCCTACTCTGTACATGCCTATAAATAGAGGCTTTGTGTAATTATTTGGTTACATCATTATTCACACTCAAACTCTCACACTCTCTCATCGTTTTTTCTTGATTTTTAAGCTATTCTAAACTTATATCTTGCATTCCAACGAATATTCATTATTCTCACTTTAATTCAAGTTTTTCTTTTTATTTCTTTTTCAATGTATTACTGACTTAAGCATTAGAGTGCTAACCTCTGTTTTGTAGGGTTAGTCCCTGATAATTTTGATTTCACGGAAGATCCTTCAACCCTTATGGTGTGGCAAAAAAAATTGGTAGGTATCAATATATATTTTTATGAATGGAACAAACGAATAAATTTGGATGAAAGTACTTTATTTAGGTACGATGTTATCAAATTTTATTATACCTCTTTACAATTAAAACATTTTCTCCAAGAAGAGTATACGATGATTCTGATATCTCATAAGTATAGAATCAACTTAAAAGTAACACATTGGTCTTTTAGAAAATGTGTTTATGTTTACATAACATTTCTTTTTTTCTTAACATCATCGTTGCCAAAAGTGTAGTACAAATGTCCGTGAAATACAAGTATACAAACAAGTCAACTGATAAGTAATTCTATTATTGTGTAATCTAAATTATAGTATACAAATTTGTAATATTATAATTTTTAATATATTTAATTTTTCTTTCAATGCACACAAATGAAAAATGTTGTATTATTTTGTTAACAATATTTATATTTGTGTTTTTATAAATATTTAGATTTATATATCTCCAATCACATATTTATTTGGATGCTATATATATATTATTTTATTTCGTTTCACTTGATACTATGTATTAAAATTGACCACAATATGTAACTTAAACACATTGATTAATATACATTAATATTTTTATTATATTTTATTTTTAGTTCACGGATCGCATGTATGTGTACTGCAAGTATATATAAGTGCCCCAACTTTAATAAACAAATCCATGGCTATATTTTTTTTTATTCAAATAATCATATTGATCTATAAAATCAACGGGTCAAGTTTATACAAGTTATAAAAATATTTTCAATAAATTAATTATAAATTATACATATATATATGTGTGTGTATATTTGTGTGTGTGTTTTTATTTAAAATTTTTAAACCCTTGGGCTTAGTTATTGAAACTGCCAAACAGGACCTTCTCTTGAAACATCCATAGACCGCGAGACTCCCTTTTCTTTTCAAACTACTCGGCCAGTCCATTTTTCAAACACTTGGAGCGCACCTCTTTGCCAGCTGATGAAAATGGAGGAAAATTACAGCACTGAACTTGTTGAGTCGCTGCGGATCCAAATGGAGTCTCTTCGGAGAAGAATTCATGTATTCAAATCCATCATGCAAAATTTTCATGCTGCTTTTACTGCTTAAGAGTCATTTATCTCTCAAGTTTTTAATTAAGACTTTTGCACTGGTAATTTCTGGAATGCAGGAGTTGGAGGCTGAGAATGCTAAGCTCTCTGTTCAGCTCGGAAGTTGCGTCTGCCAGAAGGTAGGCCGTCTATATTTCATTGCGTGCATTCCTGTATTGTAATCAAGTTATTCAGCATTTACGCTTTATGAGTCGAATGCTTTGTTTAATGTTTGGTGTTAGTTGTGGAATCCTTTTGCATAAAAGCTAATGCATTTCGAGCCAAATCTTTACATCTTTGCGGAAAATGTTGCTATAGTAATTTGAAGAATTAAGAATGGGGAGTAACATTGAACGTAATGGAATGCTGAAGAGGATTAATTATTATTTCTTGAAATGTCTCATAGTAATGAAAAGAATCAATGAGGGATATGCAGTTTGGATGTGGTGGGATTTTTATGCCTAAGGCTTGTATGTGCTTCAATGCATAGTTTTCTGGTGCAGATTGTAGAGAGTGATAAAAATCATGTTTTAGACTGCAGCCATTCAACTGAGGAAATGCAAAGGCTGAAATTAGATGAAAGTCATGTGAAAAACAGATCAAGGAAGAAAGTGCCAGGTTTTTTCTCATTCTCTGATCAGAAGAAAGGATTGGCATTCCTACATCTGGAGAGTTTGTCTAATTTCCTTTAAATTTTGGTGTCAGGGACATGTAATGAAACAATAGCCTTGCATCATTTACCAAAGCGACATATTGCTTTAAAAGTTATGTATTTTGGTCAGAGGTATAAATTATGGAAACTGCTTTGCAATTTCATTTATTTGTTGTTCTTTTGCTTATTCTACCTAAAAGAAAAAAATTGTGTTTCTTGATCACATATGATTGTGAGCATATAATATTTGATTAGGGGACTTCTGCCTTGATCAATCATGGATACTAGATACGCTAAAAATTTTTTAGTTGCACAGAGTATTCTTTTTCCTGCTATCTAGTTCTTGAGGGATTTAATTTTATTATCTTAGAAAGTAATTCATGCTAGTTCAAAACAAGGGGTTGAGGTAAAGGAAAAACAATCAAGCAACAAAGTCTAAAGTCTTCACTATCCACTGGCTTGTCTGGAGTACTATCCACTTCGGCCATGCCGTGCTGCACTTTTATTGTCAATATGCTTCACAAGGTGGGGATAGTTGTCTCTTTACATAATTCCTTGCATGAGGTATGGTTATCCCACTATAAATAGGTCCCAACATCTACAGATACAGCGGTCTTGGCATGTGTATTAGGCTATTAACTACTATTTTCAAACCAATACAATCATCTATTTTCTACTACATATACTCTATGCAAACCATAGGGAGAACCAATGCAATTTGTAAGTGCTTCATGTTTAATCAGTCTGGTCTCTATATGGTGATAATTTTCTGTATTATGCACTACAGATTTTATGGCTTTGCATCAGAGGCACAGATGGATCCGACCATAGAGGTGCTCTTTGCCTCTCTTTCTCTCTGTTGCTTTTTCTAATGCATGTGTATTTACACACACAGTGGTCATTTTATCTGTGGTTTATTAGTTGAGACACTAGCTGATAGGGCTAGATAATAGTGGCAAAATGTCATGATAGCATGGTGCTTTGCTACTCAGTTTATTACTTTTCTTGTTAGTTACTCGATTAAGTTCTAAGTATCAAAATATGCATAATTTCCTCTATGTTTTTGTGTATCACATGCGGTGATCGATTTTGAGTTTTATATTTCAGCGGAACGATAAAATTTAAAGGAAATCCATTTTCTAAATCACAGTTTTTGAGGTTGCAATGATGAAAAACATATACACAATATGAACCATCAGTTTGATTATATTGTCTTAGAAATGATATAAAATCATGTCCTCTGTCATACTTTTTGCTATACTTTAATGGACAATAGCAACAGGCTAATTAGGAAGAGAAAGGAACTAGGAGATGGGGTTAATATAGGTTCTTGCATCCGGATCAGTGAATTGGGAATCTGGTATTAGCCTGGGTCATCAGAAAATGCTATTTCACTTTAGATATGACCTTCCTATACAATCTCCTTCACTTTATCAATTTGTACTTTCACTACATATGCCCCTGATTCCTGAAATATGGTGCCCTCAGTCATCAGAAAATGCTATTTCATTTTAGATATGACCTTCCCATCCAATCTCCTTCACTTTATCAATTTATAGTTTCACTTTATATGCCCCTGATTCCTGAAATACGGTGCCCTCAGTCAGACTCTTTGTGAATCAGTAGGTATATGGTTCTTTACCCTAGGTCCATTATCTGAACGCCGCTGTTAAGTTTGATGTGGTTAAAACAAAAAGAAAGGCTGTTGATGTTTAAAGAAAAAGTTAGCAACTTTTATGATTGAGTCAAATTCTTCATCACGAAATAATTGACTCTTGGCTGTAATTCTCTATCTAGTGTGGAGACTGCTAACTTATATGAATTGTTTTTATACTGGTAGTTGATTGGCCTATTTCTAATATACACTGTTATCACTGTGCTGGGTAATCTTTAAAGTTATTGCTAATATGGAGTATTTCTTAGAAAGAAGGCTTATGAAATACCTGATCAATGAGATGGCATTACTTTGGCAAACATGATTTAGAATCAAATGACTTGCCGAAAACCTTAAAACTGATTCTACAGCCAAACCATATGAAGACTTTTCTGACTCATGCAATCAATAGTAGTCTGTATGCTGCTTCAAAACAGTGGATTATGTTGGTGCAAATTCACCTACTTATACAGTCGCTGAAACCATTATAATTATACTGGACTAATAAGTATTGTATTTTCAATCCAAAGTCAGATTTTTCCCTCTGGCTACATGTTTAGGACAGCAGAGTGACTTCTATTGATCACACAACTAGAGATTTGCTCTATTCGATTAAAGATTAAGATATTTTTTAAGTTTTATGTCAAAACTTTATTTGTGGACAAGAAATGAGATTGACTTTCTGATAAACTAGTGCAGTCGGAAATTTTTAAGGCCCTCGAAAAGACGAGGTTAATATCTGGTAATAAGAAGGAATTGCAATACTCAAGATGTGGCAGAACAGACAAGGGAGTTTCTTCTGTTGGCCAAGTAAGTGCTACCTCAAGCTGCTTTACTGTGTAGATTTAGAATAGGAGGTTGGCAAGTGATTTCTCATCCTTTGGTTCTGATCATTATCCAGTTAGCTTTGTCTAATTGAATATCTCAACTCATAAACTGACTCAGGTAGAACACGGCTGGAATATTGGCATTCTTGCTGCCTGTTTACTGATCATATCCCTGATTAAAAAAAGAATGATCATATCATCAAAAAATTTTGAACTTTTGTAGAGGAACTCCATTTAATATTTGAATACTTCTAACAAGTCCCCTACGTGCAAGTGATATTCTTTTATGAAACCTAGCACGTAGGACTCATTACCCTAAACGAGTGGTTGTGAGATTCAAGTTCAGAACTTCTACTTTTGATCTGGCTCTTGTACCATAAGGAATGGCCTTTTGACCTAAAAGTTTAAACTATTATAGATGGCCATCCTCAAGAATATATAAAACTTTCCATCTTCTATGGAACCTCTAATCCAGAGATTTTAAAAAGGATTAACGCTTAGATTCATTAAATGGTGCCAACTTCCTCACATTTTTCAACCAGCCTGTCCTTTGGATTGGAGTAAGAAGGATAGAAAGATCTAAACAAGATTGATCTAAACGGGTGGTGAGTATACTTGCTAAGATTATAGAATATTTTATATGACAAATATTTTGTTCTTGTTAAAGTTTTGTCTCTTCTTAAACAAGGAAGAAAAGATTTAAAATGGATCACATATTCTGCATAACAATTTTTCATCTCTTTGATAGCAATTATTGTCTTTGTTGAAACTTTGTGTAAATCATTTAAGAAATATGGCAGATGAAGAACTATGTAACTATGACCATTTAGAGATCAATTCTTTAATTTTTCCATGATTATGTTTAGGTATGTGAATATTATTTATAGTATATTTGTGTTAACGCCCTCCCTCACCACCTAGAAATTTATCCAACCCTGTTATACTGATTAGTGCAGGTAATCTCTCTATTTCTGCGATCAAATCTTAAGGAAACAACAAGGAGCAATGACTATTCTGGAGAGACTTGTGTTGAAGAATCATGTGGTATGCCGATCAATTCTTGTGATGTACCTGTATTCCTAGAAGATTCAGATTCCATTTTTTTTTCCTCCCTATTATACGCGTAGCCCATTTCACAACTTCAGACTAATGAATCAAAATACCAGTGGTTCACCGAGATATTATGAGCCTCATGAGGGTGGAGCAATAAGACTTTGATTTGTCCTATACATAAATTAGATTACTGTGTTTATTTCGTGCATTTAGCATTATTCCTAGTATAAATACAAAGTTCTTGATGTGGATGCATATGCGATCTATTACCTGTAACTAGATTAACTTAGAAGTGTTGCTTTGGTTTAAAATCAATGTATATTCTTCTCAACAGGTGGAGAAATAGATTATGTGAAGATATTAAATCGTGTTCTTCCAGAAGATATTCGAATTATTGGATGGTCACCTGCTCCAACTGATTTCAGTGCAAGGTACTTATTTTCTCTTGCACTTCTTTTTCTTCTTTTTACTGATGGGAACATTATGGTATTTCTTAGTTCAGTTAAAAGAAAAGGAACTCGTGTTTCAGTTTTTAAAAAATCATCTTAACATGACATCAATAGGAAAATTTTCATTAAAATTTAATAGGAAATTTAAAAGCTCATACCCTATTAAACTCTAATTTAATTCATACTATAAATTTAATTGTTTGTGATGTAAATTTTTCATTAAAATAATTAATAAACCAAATAATATATAGAAACATTCATAGAGTTACAAATTTATTGTAATTAAAAACACTGGAGCCAGGAGAGCAATGAACTTGAATCAGAAGTTATGATGCAAGATTTGAAATCAAATGTTTAAAAAGTTGTATTGAATATCTCATCAAGAATTTACTGTGCCTATTTTTACTAGATTATCTTATATGTAGGAGTATCTTTAGCCATTTAACTTCATGCTCTGAAATTTTTTATCTAAATCAAATCAAATAGAGAGATGGAATGATTATGGAATCTGAAAGGTTACAATTATTATTTGAAAATTTGGATGAAATTCACCTAATTTCAACCAATTTGACATTCTAGTAAAACTTGATTACCACTTGCACATTAGTGAAAACCCATTTAATTTGACGTTGATGATGAAACAATCTCCAATTATAGAGGTCTGCAAATTTGCATAGCTGATTATTTTTTTCTTCTGAATTTGTTACTTGTAGGTTCAGTTGTTTGAGCAGGGAATACAAGTACTTCTTTTGGAGAGAAAATTTGAACATCATCGTATGCATCTCTCATTCTATAGTGTGACCTTTACTTAACTACTTGAAGATTCTAAAGAGCAAAATTTCTTGAACAAGTCTTACAGGTAATGGAGACTGCAGGAAAGAAATTCATTGGGGAACATGATTTCCGAAACTTTTGTAAAATGGACGCAGCTAATGTCCACAATTACATGCGGCACATCACATCATTTGAGATTTTCTCTTGCAATGAAAGGTTTGAAGTAATTTTGAACTTTCTAAGTTCTAACAATTACTCTCTAACAGCTAAGTATATGTATAGGTTTTCAGGTGTGAACTCCTTAACTCTGTTATGTTCAAGTTTCACCCACACACCAAAAAAAGAAAGAAAAAAACTAATAAAATAAAAAAGGTTTTCTTCTTAGTTTATTCTCATGAATTTCAAGTGAATTCTAATAACTTATCGTCGCCATATGGAACAATGTATACGTGATGCAAATTTTAAGTAATTCCTGGCATTAACAGTCATTCAGGTATGAATATGTATATGTGAAATTTGTGTGTTGCATCAGTAAATATATTTAACAAGAGCTTATTGGCATGAAACATCATGATTGGATCTAGGAAGAAATTAGGTTGACCTAGGTTCTTACATTCGGCTAAAAAATGATTCATATAGCGCCTGAGAAATTGATAAGTAGTCCCTACAAATGAAAAGGTAATAAAGTGTCTCATGAGATTGCCAATTAATCATGCTCCAAATCAAATGGTTTTGAATTTAAATTGAAGAACTTAATGCATGATGATATGCCCAACTCAATGTAAATTCCTAGCTCATGAGGTTAGATTTGATAATGAAGGTATGTGACTATGGTGATGATTCACATAACTTAGGCATCATATATGTGGCACAATTTCTATTTTAGCATCAATACTTTTACGGGATTTGGACTCTTCAATTTCCATGACATGGTAAATTCCTTATACTTTACTGGAAAATCTTATTCTCATGTAAATGAAGGTGTATTATATCCTTTTACCTATGGTTGTTTAATTGTTGCATGAGTTTCACCAGATTAATTTCTTGACATGTAATTGATTATTTAATTATCTCTCTTCTTTTGTGTTTCTTTCCTCATCTTCAAAGGTTTGAAGATGATGAACTCTGGGCAGTGAAAATCAAAGGTAGTGCTTTCCTGTGGCACCAGATCCGATGCATGGTTGCGGTGCTGTTTTTGATTGGCCAAGGTCTAGAATCTCCTAATGTGCGTGACTTGGTCTTCAATGTTTGGTTTCAAGTCCTACTGATTTCACTTTAAGCTACGATGTTATAGTTCCTTGTTCAAATTCCTTTTTTTGGTCTTTAATTTTGTCTGAGCCCATGAGAGTGTGGTTTTAATATTTAAATCCCATGCTATCAAAAGTTTGTTTGAATCATGCTCGTGTGTCAGAATATTTGGTGTTGTGTTCTTGGGGTAGTATTAAATGTGGTTCTTGGCGCAAAATGTTTACGAGGTTGTCAACCAATCATCTTAGCTTACTTGATTTAACATTCTCGCAATTGACAGTTAGGTCATGACAATCTGAGTTTTCTGTTCTTGATGTATTTTAAAATTGTAACATTTTTTGCAAGCACCATGCCTTAGTGGTCATGGTCCAGTGAGGTTTTCGATTTTCCCTAGATAACGGTTGAGTGAGTTGCTGAATAATCTGAGAATACACAACAGTATTTTTGTGGAGCCAATAGACTGGAGTATGTTGATCCGTTTTATGTTCAGTGGTATTGGGTCCTTATATGTATGTCTGAGTAAACTGATTGTCTCATTAGTATTTCACCCACGGATCCTTGCTTCCTAGAGCTATAGTTAAAAGTGTATGATTAAGATCTGTGGTAGTTTTCCTCTGATTTTTAAGAGGAAATGTGTCTAACCTCTAGGTGATAGATGAGTTACTCGATGTTGAAAGAACGCCAAGGAAACCTCAATACACAATGGCTCCTGAGATTCCACTGGTTCTTCAGTCTTGTGAATTTGAAGGTCTCAAGTTTAGATGCTCATCAGGTATTTTACTACTACTTATAATTGCAGCTCTTATTTGCATCGCCATCCTGGTTTGGATGCATAAGTTTTGCTTCATATGCTTACTTTATTCTAATAACCAGCGGACCTTTACAATATGTCGTGGCTTTCTGTGACACACCTGACATGATAACTTTTATGCAATTAGAAAATCTCAGTATTAGCATATTGAGAAAGTTTTTATTCTTTGCTGTTTTCTTGTTTTTAGATCATCATGCAGACTAGTAATCCATTTGCTGATTATCGCTTCAGACCCTAATCTTTTCCACTATTTTAACTCTAGTTTCTCTGGTCAAGTTGGCAATTTGTCCTTCATGTCTTCATTTGAAACAGAAATGGTTATATTCTTTGAATTCTTGCCTGTTTGTTTATGTTTTCATTTTTTTCAGTGGAAAATATGTTTTCAATTTCATATAGGTTTTCGTGTGAAATAAAAATATGTTTGGATTTTTGTTTTATATTGAACTCTAATGTTAGATCAATATAGTTCCAATAAGAATACGTCTTAGACATGTTTTAACTTTAATTATTGTTTCAAAATGAAATTTTGCATACACTTCTAGTCTGAATCCGAAATACTTTCATGGATATTACTTTCAGATGCTAAACAAGCTCTTCACACTCACTTTAAGAAGGAATGCCAAGGTTATAAACTTAAAGCAGCAATCTTTCATGAGGCCTTGCTTACTTCTTCTTGCGACTTATATGGTACCAAAGCTTATAAATTAGTACCAACTTACGTCTTATCTCCTCCTTTTATTTTCTCATTCAGAGCTTCTGTTTTGCAGAAAACAATCAGCTAAACAGTAGAACAAAAAAGAAGGAATCTGCTCACATCCCCCTGATGTCACGACCAACTGAGCGTAAGTTTCTGCATGTTTTGTGATATAATCTTTGCATCTTAGATTGCGTGTTGAACTTTGAATTGGTAGTTCCTTTCTTCTCTGTTTGTTACTGATAAGGACCTATCTGTCCCCTTTTAAAGTCTTCGTGTTCACAAGTTAGTAATTGCATGTTTCTCATTGGCAGACTCCATATTAAAGTGAAACTTGTAACTTATTATTCTAACAATTATCTGAAGCTGGAATAAGGAATTAAATGCTTTAACTTACAGCTTCCAGAATATATGATCAAATAATTTTATCAATAAAAGTCAATATCCTACAAATCCTGTGCCAGTGCCTCCTACATAAAAAGCCAACTTCAGGGCTAACATAAAAAATAGCGTATTTTTAGCTATGCTTTTTGGTATACAAGGACTGCGATAAACATTGTAGTAATAGATCTTTATCTATGATGTTTTATTGTATTCTCTCTCTGTTCAATGTAGTTCTTAACAATGTAAAATTATGTGTGAGGACACTAAATTATTACTTGATGGCTTGTGATTCTTATCTTCGAGTTTTGTTGGCTTTTTTTGATGTCTAATTTTTGTGGTTTTTCAGAGTTAAGCTGGCGCTATATTTAGTTGCAAATGCTGCAATAATGTATTAAATCCACTATGTATTGGGTTAATGCTATTGTCTTAATCATAAAGTTCTAATCCTTCTATTGGCGAGTGACCAGATCCAGTATAAATTCTTGTTCTTTTTGGCTTCACTTTAGGAAATATAGAAAATTTAGTGACGACTGTGGCATTGAGGCTCTCACATTTTCTTGTGGAAATGAAAATTAGTTTGGAATAGTTGTAGGAACTAAATTTTGACGAATTGAGTTGAGAAGTTGATTTGCCATGAAAACAAGAAACATCTTTGTTTTGCTTATTTTCAGAAGATGGGGTGCAGGCTTTCAACTATTAAGGGTAGCTTGAGAGGGTTGAAAGTAGTGACTTATTTTCTGAAGCGGACTAGAAAAGGGGAAAACAAACACACTTTTGGCATGTTTAGTGATTTAAACAAAAACCTATTTCCTACAAATTAAATACTAACTGGCACATAAGTCTTCTTTCTAAAGTTTTGGAAGTAACTAACTTTATTGTTTGGTTCGGAATTAATGTTTCTAAATGTGCTTTGACATTGATCAAAGTAATCATTCAATAAGGTAGCTGCTCAATGATTTTGATTTTTCTGTACTGGAAGCAATGGTCCGTCTTTATCCGAAAACTCTGTGGTTCAGTTGCAAGTTATTCTTAGGTGCAAGCTTCAAAATTGCAGTCATCTCGTTTGCTGTTATCCTATCAACTCTTAATATGATGGAGTCATTAAGCTATGTGACGGACCAATGGTTCATGTGCTGTCATGAGCTCTTGGTTTTGTCATTTTGCTATTATTTATTGGACATAAAAGTGAAGTACTCGATGTATAGGGTGATATTTTCTCTTATAAGATACCAAAAATGGAATTTTACATGGCATTGATCAGTTGTGTCATGAATTGGGAACTGCATAAGCTAATGATGGAAGTGATCTATAATGCAATCACATTTCACCTGTCATCCAACAGTTTCATGCAATTTCATTTGCATTGAGTTAGTTGATCACAATATTTATGCATGTCATGGCATGAAATGTTTATGTTTATGGGCTTGGTGGAGGCAATATCTGCTGAAATTTTAAAACACAGATTGCTGTGAACATTACATGGACTAACAGCATTATTTGCTACGATCTCAACACTACAGCTACAATTAGCTTTCAGTTGGTTGAAAGTCATAAGCAATTATTCCTTTTTTATATATAGCTGTGGAATAATTCACATATTTGATTGGCCATATTTTGTCGGACCTTTCAGCGTCTTATGAAGAACGACGTGCTAAACTGGACGCTGGTGCTCGAGCAAAGTAGAAATACCTGCCATGAGATACTTAAATGATTCATCCAACAATTGACCCCAAATTTTGACTCCCTTTTTTTAAAAAAAAAATAAAAAAATTATGCTTATAATGTTTATACTTATGTATACCTGTATCTTTTGTACTTAAGACTATTGTTAGTAAATTATAAGTTTCAGTTTGTTCGGTCCGTGGGTAAAATGTTTGTAGTAGTGCAGTTAAGCTTCTGTTCAGCTGACAGGTATTTTTAAATGAATAGATTTTGGATTATGGCAAGTTGCAATACCGTTGCTTTGTTTGTTTATAGCTAGTAGGATTTTGAGGAGAGGACGAGAAGTGTTGAATTCCTAGACTTGCAATTACAGGCAGGTTTTATTACTAAAAATAGGTGGCTTGCTTAAAGATGCTTTCAAGATTATACAGTTACAGGAAAAGTATTTACTAATTCAGGGTGCTTTTAGGTTAAAGAATCTCTGGAGTTTGTTTAGATAAGTCTAGGTTCAATAATTAATACATGTTTAGGCTATATTGATGGATTTCAAATTCCTAATCGTAAATTATTTGAATTTGTTTGGATAATTCCAAATCCGGAGGATTTTAAAAATTTTACTTCTAAATTTGAACTATGTTTTGTTAAATATCAACGAATTTTACGTTCTTTTAATGGAGTCATTTAAAAAAAAATTAAATTCTTTCCTCAAATTCAAATCTATTAAACTAGATGTAGCCTTATGTAATTTGTATAATTTTCTTTTTATTTTTTTGTATAATTGGTTAATAGTGTATAGTGCTTGTGGGTGCTAATCTTGGGAGTTCCTCAAGAAAAGATTTTTTTATGATTGGAATTGAATTCAGAAATGATCATTCCATTCTGAACTCAAAGAACTTGAGTTAATAGGAGAAAGCTCTTCTAGTTTGAGCTTGTTTGTTGTAAGATGATCATGTACTATACTGCACTTCAACGAAAAACTCAAGTATGAAAATGTATCATAACAGATGTTTTTACTATAACTAAATCATGTCAAGTGATTTTTATTTTCAACGTTAGAGCAGTGTCTAATTTTCATGTATATACTAAGTAGTTCTCAAGCTATTTGCATGTTTCTTTTATTTATTTATTCAAGTAATATTATTTATTTTCTTTCTCAATTACGGTTTCCATGAGGTATTGAGTTCGTATTTTCAATATTTAGATGATCATATTAATTTTTGCATATACAATCAATTCACTCATCCAGCAATTTGGATTTTAATTTTGTAATGTAACGTAAATTTTTACTAACGCTAAAATTGATTCATTAAAGTCGAACTCTTCAACACAAAAGTTATATTTGATACCCCTCAAGTATTTTTCCTAGAGTTGAAAGAAAGGAAATGGGCCCTCACTGTTCAGTCCAACAGAAATGACCTTGCTGACACATGAGCAATATATCAAGCCCTTAATTCCTATATTTACATTAACCTGACAGGCAAAAAAATGAATCTGATACAATATGATGGGTCATCAAAGTTCAAACAATGGGAATTCCACATCGTATATATTCTCAACATTTCAGGATATATCATACTCAAAAAATTTCAACAAATTCTTTCTCGATATACAACGATAAAATAGATCCAAAATTTTGAGTTGACTAGGTAAGATTTATTAAAACGACCATATCTCCTTCCATAAAAGTTCAAATCCTAATTCGTTTTTTTAATTAGCTAACACACGCAGCTTTGGATTGTGTATCACTTGCAACAACTAACCTTCGTATTTACTCCAGCATTGTCGATAAATAGAAGTCATAATACAATCATAACAATAATTTCATTCATTCACACTCATACATTCTTTACTCTCCGACAATAGCAACCTACGAGCTATTTGCTCCCTTTTTGCACTTCACACGCTCCTTTCAAAGCATCTTTCAATATTTTGCTATTTTATTCCAATTATCACATCATTACTCTTACGTTATTTTAAAAATTCTAATTATTTATTCAATCAATCAATTCACTATTTGCAGCACTAAATCCTATTTACAGATTAATCTTTCATTAATTTTAAACTTTATTTGAGAATTATTCGACCATTGTGATGTTGTACTTTAGTACGCATCAATATTCATCTTTATTGTTATTTTTTTTATAAAATCTATTCATAAATATGAAATCTATAATATGTATGTACGGTCTGAATCAAAATAGAATTATGTAATACTACTTGGTCAAAAGATACAATTCGAAACAAATCTACATATCATACATATATATGTATATATTATTATCGAATAATTCGATCTAAAATCTGATATTCCAATAGTCATACAACAATAAACTTTAATAATTTCACAGAAATAATTCTAATTTCTTTAGTCATATCAATTTTGAGAAAAAAAAAACAGAATAATTTTTGTTTGATTTGTAGTAAAGATTAATAAAAATTTCTTGCAAAGGGTTTGTTCTGACAAAGACTTTTGGTTGCAAAGTGTCTTACAACATATGTCTGAATTCCACCATTTTCCTCATGTAAAGACAGTTAATTTGACCAACCGAATTTCCCGGGCTTTTGCCCCTTTCAGAAGGCACCCACAGCCACCACGTTGGATCGAGGCCCTGTCCCCGCGGAATCGCAATCGCCCTCAATTCAAACCCAACCACATTCTCCTATCTCAACCACCATTACTGCCCACAAATCTGTAGGATCAAGAAATCTTGAAATTCTTCGCGAGTACTCTTATCTCACAAAAAGAAAGAAAGGGTCACTCCGTTTGCTCGCTTGCATGAATTCTCACTGCCCTGATCATCTGCCGAATGCCACGTCGCTTTCCGGCGTGCCGGGATTTGTGTTCTTGCTCAAGTGTTCATTTTCTGTTTGAGTGGTGAGATTGAACAATCCTTTTTTTTTTTGCTTTTACTTGATTCTTGATGTGCTTAACTAGTGTGTGTGTGTGTGTGTGTGTTGGACATGAATACTAGGAAGGAATTCGTAGTAGAGTTCTTTTCCATATGATAGACTCTTACAACAATTTATCAATCGTTGAACCTTTGATCTTGAGAAGTTATATTTATGCTGATCCCAGTGGATTTCATAGTGAAGCATGTGTAATGATCAAAATGAAGTTTTGTGCAAACTACTGGCTGGCCTCAATGGACTATGATAAAAAATGTCTTTGTGTGCATTTTAATATTTTAAGTTTCTTGTAACCATGGGGTATTGATTTATGACATCTTATTGGAAGTAGTTGAAACAGAGGAGCAATATAGAGAATGTGCAATTGATTTACCCATTGGAGTAACTAGTGCTTGACAAGGTGGATTAGCTGTTCGACGAATGGTCTGATCCATTAGCGCTGGTTAAAATTAGTTGAATTCAGCAAAATTCATTGACAATGGAGTTCACAGATAAGTATGTGTCAAACGAACATAAAGAACAACATCTATCAGCTACCGAGAGTGCGGATCCGTCATCTGTTTCTCCCTTTGTAATCTCAACATCCCCAAAGTCACCACGATCACCGAGATCTCCCAGGTCGCCAAATTCCCCAAGATCACCGAAAGGTCAGCAGGGTAAGCATGGTGGAAGTGTGGGGAGTCCCCTCAAGAATCAAAGGCATTCTCATTCCAGGAGAGATGGTCATCCTAAAAAAGGTTAATATTTTTTAGAGTTATCTGTAAGCAGGAGCATATGAAAAAGGATTAGCCTCTTCTGGAATTACTTATTGGCATTATCTACTGATATGACTTTATTATAACTAAGCAATTAAGCTTCCCTCTTAATTAGAAGTGACGTGTACTTTGTTACATGCCTAAAGGACCACTTTTGTTATTTCTCATAATTTTATTATGATCGCACTTCAAAGATTGGTGTCGCAGCATATTCAATTTCTCTTTGTACCATATACTGGCCATTATTGCATGATAATGCTTCTGGTGATTTAGGTTCCTATTCAGCCTATTTTCCTCTTGGATTTGTTGTGAATGTGCAGGTGGATATGGTGGGAAAGGAACCTGGGGAGGTCTACTTGATATGGATAATGATCATGTTGATGATCCTAATGATCCGAATTACATTAGTGACAAGGTGAAGCTTTTATCTATCATAGTCATCCCACAAATACACACCATGGTGATCGAAGTTTTATAAAAGTGAAGAGTTCTCATCTTTTTATTCACACTGCCTTTGTTGCTATGTTTGATTACTAGAAAGAATATTTTATGGTTTCAGGAAGACACAAAATTCGTCAGCAAAACAAGTGCGGAATTTGAAGAGTTCAAAAAGAAAGCCACAGTTATAGTGGAGGAATATTTCGTCAATGATGATGTTAACTCAACAGCCAACGAATTGAGAGAACTTGAGATGCCAAGCTATAGCTTTTATTTTGTGAAGAAGCTTGTTTCCATTGCTATGGATAGGCGGGACAAAGAAAAGGAAATGGCTTCTATTCTGTTGTCCTCGCTATATGGTGATGTCATAGATCCTCAACAAGTTTACAAAGGTTTCCAAAAGCTCGTCGAGTCTGCAGACGATTTGATTGTGGACATCCCAGATGCAGTTGATGTCCTTGCTTTGTTTATTGCTCGAGCAGTGGTTGATGACATACTTCCTCCCTCGTTCTTGACAAAGACAATGGCTTATTTAAGTAAGGATTCAAAAGGTGTCGATGTCATCAAAAGAACTGAGAAGGGCTACTTGTCAGCTCCTTTACACGCAGAAACCATTGAGCGGTGCTGGGGAGGCAGAAAGAATAAAACAGTTGAAGATCTGAAGCTTAAGATAAACGACTTATTGATAGAATATGTTGTCAGTGGAGACGTAAAAGAGGCTTTTCGATGTATCAAGGATCTAAATGTTCCTCATTTCCACCATGAGATAGTTAAGAGGGCTGTTATAATGGCCATGGAAAAGCGACAAGCTGAAAACCGACTCCTTGACTTACTGAAAAGAACCGCAGAAGAAGGTCTAATTAATTCAAGTCAAATATCAAAAGGATTTGGCCGAATTATTGACTCTGTCGATGATTTATCCCTAGATATACCGAACGCAAAGGTTTTATTGCAGTCCTTGATTTCCAAAGCAGCATCCGAGGGATGGCTATGTGCCTCGTCACTGAAATCACTGTCACAGCATCCTGGAAAGCAAACTGTCGAAGATAATAAAGTTAAAGCCTTCAAGAAGAAGGCTCAGTCAATAATTCACGAGTACTTTCTGTCGGGTGACATATCAGAGGTGAGTTGTTGCTTAGAGTTTGAGAACAGTTCCTCCTTGGCTGAACTGAATGCGATTTTTGTGAAGAAATTGATTACTCTAGCCATGGATAGGAAAAACAGGGAGAAAGAAATGGCTTCTGTTCTGTTATCATCTTTGTGTTTGCCATCGGATGATGTGGTGTGTGGCTTTGTAATGTTGATAGAATCAGCAGAAGACATGGCCCTCGATATCCCCGTCGTTGTTGAGGATCTGGCAATGTTTCTAGCAAGGGCTGAGGTGGACGAAGTTTTGACTCCACAAGACTTGGAAGAGATTCAGCGTCAATTTCCAGGATCAGATTCAGTAGGAAATAAAGTTATTCAAATAGCAATGTCCTTGCTTAAGGCTCGACTCTCTGGGGAACGTATTTTACGATGTTGGGGGGGCGGAGGAAGCTGCAAAAATGGATGGACAATTGAAGACGTGAAGGACAAAATCGGGAAGCTATTGGAGGAGTTTGAGGCTGGTGGTGATACAAGAGAAGCCTGTCGATGCATAAAGGAGCTAGGAATGCCGTTTTTCCACCATGAGGTTGTGAAAAAGTCTTTGGTGATCCTAATGGAGAATAAGAATGAGAGACTATGGCGTTTGCTCAGGCAATGTTTCGACATGCAGCTAATAACAATGAACCAGATGACGAAAGGGTTCAATAGAGTGGCTGAATCTCTTGACGACTTGGCTCTGGATGTGCCCGATGCTAAGAAACAGTACAAGAATTATGTCGAACGAGCCAAGACTGAAGGATGGTTGGACACGTCTTTTGGTATAAATGGACTGGAACAAAGTCTGGAGAACGGTTATCGCTAAACGTTGAGACGATTAAATCCTACTTACAGATTACAAGATCCAACCATCTACACAAAAGCTCTCCAAATACGTCTCCAAGTGTAAGGCTAAGTCATCTTTTCCCTATACAAAAATCAAGTTTTCAAACTTCATATCTACTGAGTTTGTTTACTGTGACATGGACAACTCCATGTGTTTCAAATTTACGACTCTTACTTCCGTTCTTTTGGATCGTCCCAACATTGACCATGTAATTTACCTCATATAATTGCAATCACTGAGAAAAGGGATCAACATGGTCATTCTTTGTCCGAATTCATGCTAATATTATTTGAGGATTTCTTCTTCTTCAATGGTTGTTACAGCATATCAGTGAAGCTCGCATACAAATACAGTAAGGAGAGTCAGCCATGAACAGCATTGTTAGTCTGCATATTTACAAGTACATGCAGTGAGGGCAGATTCTATACAATTACCAAAGTTTTCTACACTATTATGATGATTGTGTTTAAGATTGTTTTCACAGAGAAATTTAGACATGAGCCTTTACATAGTTTTTTTAGCATAGACAACGTCTAGCTTCTTGTTTTTCACTATTTTTTACATGTAATTGACAGCCATAACCTCTAGATGATCCTATGAAGTTAACTCTGGATACATACATACAAATTGTATACTAATACTCCATGTTCATGCATAATTTCGTTTCTTATCATTTGTTTACTTGAATGAAGTTAAGAGAAGAACATCATAAAGTAAATTGATTGTAGCTGGGGTAAAATACATTCACCGCCGTAAACCATTACCAAAGTTGTAAAATAACCTTTAGGCCGTGTTTACTTGCCTGGACATCATATCCCTACTTGGGATTAATTTGGGATAAGCAATGGGATTGTCCCCCATGGAACACGCTACACACATGTTTACTACAACAGACAAGAACCACAATATATCTCTGCGAATCCATTTACAAGCACGGCTTAAATGGAGTATTAACTGTGAAATTACCTAGTTGTCCTGTAGAATTTTTTATCACTTCAAGTTGATTTTTCCTCCAGATATGCTTGACTTCCACCAAATTTTTATGCTAAGAAATGAAGAACAAAAGAATCAAACCCATTATTTTGATTTGGAGTAAAAGAACAAAAGTGAGGCCCAAAATAGAAATTATTAACATACCTTTGAAAGTGTAATAATTTATCATAAACTTCATTAACTCCGTAAAGCACAAGTTGATAAGAAATTGAAATGAAGAAAAACAAAGCAGCTGGAAATTGAAGCCATATTCAAAGTGTATTTGCAATTGATTCTCTTCACAACCAATGCTCTGTACAATGCCTTAAATACATGGAGGGAAAGACGATGCACAGAAAAAATAACAACCAGCAACAGACTGAACTAACTGGCTAGCCACATCAGTGCCAGGTGGCGTACAAATCAGCAATCCTAACTAATAAAGACGTAAAAGGAAAATATTCAAAGTTATAAAGAAAACGTGAAAAGAGAAACACCCGTCTTCTTTCTTTCTTCTGTTCTGTTCTTGTCTCGCTCTGTACATCAACAGCAGAGCTCATTCAATGCCATCTTTAGCTTGCTTCCTTCTAGTGCTTCCAATATTTCCAACATAAGTGAAGCAAGCTTGACACATAGATTTACTCACCTGCAATTTATGGTTATCACCATTAAAGGTTGCTGGTTAACCCCCAAGAAGAATAGACATTCTCGGCAATTCACAATGCAGATGTGTCTGGATGCACTGATCAGATGAACACGTTCGCAATGTTCAACTCTAACAGCCCGTATAATAAGACAATTATTTAAGCATATATGAGTTCAGCATTAGCAACAAGAACATCTGAACTGCACCATACTGAAAACATACATCTGAACTGCACCATACTGAAAACATCTGTGGACTGATTGAAAACTTTTAATTACATTACAAGTGAATAGATACATCCTTAATAGTACATGTCTATATTGTATAGAAAACACAACAAAATGTAGCAGCCAGTGTAGTCATCAGCAGCGGCATGCATAATCAGTGATAAGACACCATCCAAATATTAGAAACGGAATCACATTGCCGAGAGTAACCACATCACTAACTTGCCAACAGCTCCAAGCACAATAGTTGCATCAGAGCACCCATAGACGGTTGCATATCTCAGTGGTGCCAAAATGTAAATTACCGATTCATGGCAATTTACAACCTGAGCAAACAAATTAAACACGCAAAATATAAACTTTTCTGCCAATTTTTTCGATCTCTTTCGAAGTCCTAGCCTTCACTAAAGGATCAAAATCGTCATGCAAAATGGAGGATAGGGTTTCGATTAGGATAAGGGAATGTTCAATGGGGATTTGAAGGACTCGGGATAGAGTTTCGGAGTTAACTCGATAATTGGAACTGGAGGAGAGTAGTGTAGATTTGAGAAGGGATAGGGTCTGTGTGCTGTCAGTGAAGATGAGTTTGGGGATGGGGAGAAGGCCGTGCTCGAAGGGTTCGTGGCGGGGGTGGAGATGGTAGGCAGCGATGGGGTGGATGGAGGTGGTGGCTCCGCGGCCGGGTAATCCGTCATTGCGACGCCGCGTGGATCTGGCGGGCGGAAAGGGTATTTTGAGAGAGAGAGAGTGCTAATTTGAGGATAAAAATGTAAAACTAGCAGATCATGAAAGGTGGGATAGCACAGACGGATTCGAATCCCATCCCCTTGCCCGGATCCATATTTTCCAGCCAAGTACTGGACTTTAGGCATCAATACCGGGCTACACATTTTGAAAGTAAACAAGATGCTAACCCCAATTACAACGGATGCCCTGCGTATTTTCGAATGGTAAACACGGCCTTAAAGTACAACACCTACTAAAATTGCAATGTCTAGTGGTAACAGTTCTAGCTAAAAAAATTCTTGCTTTTCATCTTCTTCGTGATATTATTCAAGTGCTTTTTACGAAGTGGATGTGAATGTAAAAAGAGTGCGATAATTAGAACGTCTTGCACCTAAAATAATACCGTCATTTTAGTTCTTTTGACAGCAGACTAATTTTACCTTTTGTTAACTTATTTTCAATGAAATTGTTTTTCTATTGTTATTTTTTTTATTTTATAAGCAAAATCACAATTTTCTTTTTTGGTAGATTTCCCACATGTTATGTTACTCATTTTTAGTGCATCAAATTTCCTCTGGACATTTTCGTAATTACATTACATCCATGGATGTATCATAATGTCATGTTGACTCACTTTTTTAGGCTTATGTGTAATTGGCATAAACATAATTTGTTGCTAAAAATTAATCCCATTAAATTTTTTATAGTTTGACTATTAACGCGAGGGTTTTTTGGTATATTTTTATACTTTAAGAGCTATTTTATGACTTGAGTGATAATTTTGGGACGGGAAATCTATTTACCCCTTAAATTTAAGTTTTATTAATAAATATTAAATATTGATAGAACAAATTAACCAAAAGAAAATATTATTTGTGGGGGAAAAAACAAATATAGTTTAGACTATTACCGATCCATATTTTGTCAACCAAAATAGTCATTATAAAATTAAAAAATACAGACAATGATGGACTTTTTTTTTTTTGGTGGGTTTTTATAATTATGCATAAAATTTTAATATTTTATATATATTGGCCTATGCAATTATAATTTTTTATACTCCAATAATATGATTAATATGAGGTTAAAGTAGCGAAACTCTCGTGTCATTTGTTTCTATCTAACATATAGACATATTCTTTAATTAAAATTCACTAAATTTGCTATTATTAAAAAAAATTGAATAAAAATTTATATTTACCCCTGGTCGACTTAGTACTCTCAATTTGTATACGACCCGATTAAATTATCATTTTAAGTATGTAATTCAATTCGTGTAGGACCAATAATATCACTCCTAAATTAGATTATTGAAATTACATTTTTTCCAATAAATATATATCCAGATAAGCGCGCATTCTATCGCTTTCATGCATGAAATTGCATGGCAACTATCTGAATCCATAACAGATTACAAAACAAAATAACGATAATAATAACAATAACAGTAACATTTATTTATCAACGGATATTTGCATTTATTGGAATCCGATCAAACACGAGCATGAGTTAATAATTGTAATAGCTGAGTGGAGATCAAATCGCCGGCAGCTCTTCCCTGTTTGGACCCGATGGAACTAATCTCTTTCTACTGTATACCATCTCCGGCGGCTCCTCCCGGTTCGGGCCCGAAGGTACTAACCTCTTGCTATTACCCGACGACAAATACGACTCTGGCGGTTCCTCTCTGTTCGGGCCTGAAGGTACTAATCTCTTTGTATAACCGTACAGGTACGGCGCCGTATGGGTTGGGATTTCTGGAGGCTCCTCTCTGTTCGGGCCTGAAGGTACTAATCTCTTTATATTACCGTACAGGTACGACGTCGTACGGGATGGGATTTCTGGAGGCTCCTCTCTGTTAGGTCCGGACGGGACTAACCTCTTTACTCCATACTCGACCGTACCATGGCCGCAGCCACACAGGACGCAAAGGTATAAAAGCGTGATTGGCCAATGGAAACTCAAAGTCGCCATTTCCGTTTTAGCACTAAATGAATAAAAAAAAAGTTGTGGGTTGTTGGATTAGGTGAGGAGGTTTGTGTGTTTATATAGGATTTGTTTGGGTGGATTTTAAATATGGGTAAAAGATGGATTAGGGGAGGAGGTTTGTGTATTTGTAGGATTTGTTTGGGTGGATTTTAAATATGGGTATACAGAATAGGGTTTCCATTGCCAGTTTCTTATTGCTATATATGTTGATGGGATTAATTTTAATTGCCATTTTTTATTCGGGAATTGATTTTGTTCCCTGATTTTTGGTTTCTCCTCTTTAAATGCTGGAATGTAATTTTTTTTCCTTTTTTTGCTTGATTGCTTAATTTGGTTGTTTGACTGACTTATTTATAAAATCTTTTGATTGCATATATTTTTTGGAACATCACCATAGGCTCCTTGAATTTAAGTTGTAAACATGAATGGGTTACTCTAATAGTAATCCATGAAGGCAAATAAAGTATGATCGTGGTTTGTACAAGTTTTGAAGCAAAATCCAATATAGGGAGATCATGAAGATATTCGTGGGAGATCTTGAAGGCATTCGTCGGTTGATCTAAAATCAACAAGAAATATAATGTGTTTGTGATCCAGTCAAGACATAGGCTTATAGACGAGGCTGATCCGTATGATGGATCGGCATACTTCCGCTACTAAAAGTTAATTCGATCACAATTATGTGCATGTATAATTAACATCTGTGTGCACATAATCATTTAATTATATGCGATATTTGTTATGAGATAATTATATGAGTTACGGATTATTACCATACCTATATGGTACTTAGGAGTCAAAATATTCAAGTCATATTCATCTAGTCTCTAGTGTTATGGACCATTACTAGACGCCCACCTATAATAATGGTCTCTTCTCAATTAATAGTTAATCAGAAGCGATTAATTAATTAGATTAGATTTAATTACTTGATTGTATTGATCACAAACTCAAATCTAACTGAGAATGAATTTAAAAGAGACGCATTCAAATTACTAGGAAAGTAGTAGAATAATTATGCAAAAATAATTATGCCTAAGCGTATTTTGTTCAATATATATCCTTTCAACCAAATGTGATTACATTAATCCCCTTACACTTAATAAATAACATAGATATATAATTCACATTAAAAATTATCTTTTTCATCATGCGTGTGAGTTGTTAGGAAATAATTTTGACAATTTTTTAACATGGCAGACAATATTAAAAAAATATATTGTATTGTAATAATATAAAATATTTTGAAAACTTATAAATTTAGCTAAACACCACCTAAGTAGACCAATGGAATCTTTTGTTCCATAAACATAATTTATTTATTTCTTACCATTTAGCTAAATATTTCCATTAGCCATTGGCCAATCAAGTTATTTCTCCATCATCAATCCACGTAACTATTATAAAAATAGATTAATAATTACTATTGAAGTAAAACATATGTCACACATATTAGTAAGATTCGAATTCATGATCTTAACAATTATAACAATCGACATAACAACTATAAAATCAGATCAATAATTACTATTGTAGTAGAACAACGACAACAAATTGGTGCAATTCAACGGCATGATCAGCATAACTCTTATGAAAATAGTTCAATAATTACCATTGCAGTAAAATAACAACGACAAATTGGTGGGTTCAACCGCATGATCAGCATAACTGCTATGGAAATAGTTCAATAATTACTATTGAAGTGAAACAACGGTCATATGATTAGCATAATCTATCTTTTGATTTATTATTTTTGTCTATAATTTTCATGCATTTTATTTTATTAATATTTTTTTATAAATTTAATATTAACTTATGATTTATATATTTTATTAAATAATAAATATTTTATTATAAATAGTATTACAGATTTTATATATAGAGAGTATGCCACAAATTACTAATATAATATTATACGCTTCAAAGAATTTTTTAGCTTGAAAATAAACCCTTAAAAATAAATAAAAGGGAAAAAGAATTCTAAGTATTTTGATTTATTTATATTTAAATGGAACGACAGATAAAACCCGATTCGTTTGACAGTGAGGCGGCTAAGGCCCATCATACATACCCGACCCGGTTTAAGCCCAATCTCCGGATTTTCTCAACCCTACTTTCAGATCGTATACAATTTGCACGGGAACGTTCTCTCTCTCTCTCTCTCACACTCTAGACATCTGTAACGCTAATATTTCCCACACACTGTTGCACACAGATATACATAATTTAGCGTGTGTTGTATCTCTTGCGATCGCTACTCCCATTGTGGCAGGTGAGTCCTCGCGAACCACTGATTGCTGTTCTAATTTCGTGATATGATAGCTCATAGTTGTATGTGCAATTTGTTTTTTCTTCATATATTTTCTGAGATAATTTGAATTTGATTTGAGGTGAAGTTGATGAAAAGAGAGGAATATTTTCGCTTGTCTGTGTGTTGGGTCAAGGATTGATTTGAATTGGGTTCTGCAGGAACTCTGGTGAATTAGAGAACTTATTTTATTAGTCGAAACCACACACAGAATAGTCCGATGGGGAGAAAGAAGCCGACTGCCCGTGATGAGGAGACCGCCCCTGCAGGCGGTGGTGGTGGAGGTAAGTCCAAGAAGAAGGGGTTTGTGATTGCTGATGATGAGTATTCTATTGGAACTGAATTATCAGAGGATGCTGTTGTTCCGGAAGAGAAGGTGGCACCTGTTGGGAATAAAAAGAAGGGCAAGAAGGGGGGTTCTAAGAAAATGGAGCAGAAGGATGAGGATGAAGAAATGGGGGATAAAGAGGTTGGGGCAGAGGAGGAGGATGATGATGATGCTCTGGAGATAAAATTTGCTGGTAAAAAGAAGCCAAAGGGGAAAAAGAGTGGAAGTAATAGTGTGTTCAGTTCTTCGAATTTTGGGTTATTGGGAGAAGACGATGAAGAAGATGATAATGATAGGAAGGATGATGATGAGGATGATGAAGAACAAGAAGTTCCAGTTGCATTTTCTGGGAAGAAGAAGCCTTCAAAGAGTAAGAAAAGTGGCAGCACTTTTTCTTCTGCTTTTGAGTTGCTTGATGGAGAGGAAGAGAGTAAAGACAAAGATGACAGTTCTAAAGAGGAAGAAGAGGATCTTGGAATTGCTTTTACAGGTAAAAAGAAGAAGAAGTCATCAAAGGGTTTGAAGAAGGCATCTGGAAATTCATTTAGTGCTGCTCTGCTTGATGAAGAAAATGATGAGGATGCTTCTGTTTCAAAAGTTGGTGATGATTTAGCAGAAGTTGGTGGTGATGATCAGGAGGAAGACATCCTAGAAGTTAAATTTACAGGTAAAAAGAAGTCATCTAAAAAGAAGAATGTTAATGCTGCTACTGCCCCAGGAGTTGAGAGTATTGAAACTACTACGGATTTTGCCAAACCGGATGATCATACTGAAGATTCTAAAACTACAAAGACAAGTGAAGACGTGGCAGATACTTCAAAGAATAAAAAGAAGAAAAAGAAGGGTGGAAAAGCTGGTCAAGAAGAAGACGACCTTGACAAAATTCTAGCTGAACTTGGTGGAGCACCTACTGTGTCAAATGTTGCAGCTTCGGTTGTATCACCTCCTGTGGAAAAGGTGCAGAACCAGCCTGAGCCCGAAGAGGCTGCTGGTGACAAGGAAGCTGAAGATGAAGGACCTGTTGAGTCGGTAGCTTCAAAGAAGAAGAAAAAGAAGAAGGAAAAGGAAAAAGAGAAAAAGGCAGCTGCAGCTGCCCCTGCAGTGGAAGAAAAACAGGAAGAAATCAAAAGTGAGACAAATAATAAAGCACCGGGCAAGAAAGTTCCGAAGCATGTCAGGGAGATGCAAGAGAAACTTGCCAGACTTAAGGAAGCTGAGGAGAAGAAAAAGCGGGAAGAGGAGGAGAGGTTAAGGAAAGAAGAGGAGGAAAGACGCAGGCAGGAAGAACTGGAAAGGTTAGCAGAAGAAAAGAAGCGGTTAAAGAAGGAAAGGGAGAAGGAGAAGCTTCTGAAGAAAAAGCAAGAGGGGAAGCTTCTCACAGGGAAGCAGAAGGAAGAAGCTCGTAGGTTGGAGGCAATGAGGAAGCAAATATTAGCTAATGCTGCAGCCTTGCAGTTACCAACTGGAGAATCTACAGGAGCACCTGCCAAACGACCTCTGTATCAGAAGAAAAAGTCAAAGCCACAACCGCAGTCTAATGGAGCAGCCACTTCAGACAATGTTGAGAGCACAAGTTCAAAAGAAATCCAGCAAGAAATTGCCTCTGAGGTGGATTCGGTGGAAGCCAAGAATGTTGAGGAAGTGGAGTCCTCGAGTGCACAGGATAAAACTGAGGTTACTGATTCAGTTGAAGAGAATGGAGTCAATGAAGAACAAGAAGAAGAAGAAGATGATGATGATGAAGAGTGGGATGCTAAAAGTTGGGATGATGCTGATTTGAAATTGCCAGGTAAAAGTGCATTTGCAGATGAAGAAGCTGACTCAGAGCCTGAACCTTTGCTTAAGAAGGAGGGAAAGAATGCAAGGACTGCAACTCAAGATGTTGTGTTACCTTCTGTTGCAACCAAGCCAGCTGGTTCAACCGAGAAAGTTGCCCCTGTAATGCCACTTACATCTGAAAATGTGGAAGTTAAAAAGAAAAGCTCTGAGGTCGAGGGTGCTGATAATAAAAATAACAAGGTTCCTGTTAATCAAGACAAGAAAAATAAAAGAGAAACTGTTAATCCTCCTGTCCAGAATGGACAAAATCTCAGGTCCCCTATATGTTGTATTATGGGCCACGTTGATACTGGTAAAACAAAGTTGCTTGACTGTATAAGAGGTACTAATGTCCAAGAAGGAGAGGCTGGTGGAATCACACAGCAGATTGGAGCAACCTATTTCCCTGCTGAGAATATACGTGAGAGAACTAAGGAACTTAAAGCTGATGCAAAGCTGAATGTCCCAGGTCTTTTAGTGATTGATACCCCTGGACACGAATCTTTTACTAATTTGCGTTCTCGAGGATCAGGGTTATGTGACATTGCAATTTTGGTCGTTGATATAATGCATGGGTTGGAACCGCAGACCATTGAATCACTCAATCTTTTGAAGATGAGAAATACTGAATTCATTGTTGCCTTGAACAAAGTCAGTCACCTTGTCATTTTTCTTCTCAAGTTCTTCCTATCCATATGACTTTCTTATTATTTTGTTGATTGCTTATTTTGCCTTGCAGGTGGACAGACTGTATGGGTGGAAAACATGCCGCAATGCACCAATAACAAAGGCAATGAAGCAACAGTCAAAAGACGTCCAAATTGAATTTAACATGAGGCTCACTCAGGTCATATTCATCTGCTGTCCTTACCACATATGTCAGCAAATTTGGTTGGTCTTATCTGATGCAATTTTTCTGTTGATATAGGTTATCACACAGTTTAAGGAGCAAGGGCTTAATACTGAGTTGTATTACAAGAACAAAGAAATGGGGGAGACTTTCAGCATTGTACCCACTAGTGCCATAAGGTTCTTGTTGACATAGCATTTCAGTAGTTTATTTTGTAGCTGGTTGCTACTTCTAGTTTCATTCTCTCAATAATTATAATTTTTTTTTTCACAACATCTTATCATGATGATGCTTATGTAAAACAGTGGCGAAGGCATTCCCGACTTGTTACTACTATTGGTACAGTGGACTCAGAAGACAATGGTTAAACGACTTACATATAGTGATGAAGTGCAGGTTTGCTTTCCTTTTCACCTCTTTGATACTGAGAAAGATAGTCAGATAAGAAAGTTTTGTTATTTACTGTGGGTTCTGCTGCAGTGTACTGTTTTGGAGGTTAAAGTTATTGAAGGACATGGGACAACAATTGATGTGGTTTTAGTGAACGGTGTGCTTCATGAAGGAGATCAAATAGTTGTTTGTGGCTTGCAGGTAGGTCTTCTATGCTTCCTTTCTATTGTTGCTTCCTTCTGAAGGAGATAATCATACTATTCTGCTATATATTTCTTACAGGGGCCTATAGTTACCACAATCAGAGCATTACTAACACCCCATCCGATGAAGGAGCTCCGCGTCAAGGTGACACTTCTCAGATCATTTTAATAGTTGATAAAGTTCACTTTATTTATTTATTTTGATCTGATATATTTCCTTCTGATAAGGATATCTGGGTGTTGTATTTTTCACAACATATAAGGGGTGTATATACTTGAATTAAGACATGAGTGGTGTGGGGAAGGACTCGTGACAGATAACTGCAAGGATGTATGATCTATTAATGTTTATCTTTCTGCAAAGCTAACAGAGAGAGTACCTTTTCCTCAGGTTGATGTTTAATGATGGAAAGAATATGATTTCTTTTCAAGTTGACTGCAAACCTCAAATTTGTAACCTTGAAGGCTTTAGATCATCTCTTCTCTTATTTTTATTATGCATTTGGAAACAGGCTTCAAATATCAAAATTTTCTTAGATGAGTAATTTGAGTTGGGTAATCGAGGTCGTGAGCTTCCATTTTCATCCTCAGTCAATTTCCATCTATTTGAAAATGTGAGAATATGCTTGTTTCTCTGTTTTCAATTTCAGCTGAAAACTATTTCACCATTTTCGTACCTCAATCATTATTTTGTTCTATATACATACATACATATATATACATGTGTGTAAATATCTTTCACTCACTTAGTAAAATAATATATACTCTTAATGATGCATTGATATGGAATCACTAACAACCTAACTCAATAAGAAATACAACTATTAAGTTCAATCAAATAAAAAAGCTTTGATTTGACGCCATCAATAATAAAAAATTATACAATCTCATCAACTAATTTAAACAAATTTTCATTTCCACTGGAAAATCTATACAAAAAGAAAATGCATTTTTCCAAAAAATGAAACCTAACGCAGCCTCATGTGCAGCTGCTAAGATTGCATGAGCCCCTTTTGCTCAATATTGGAAGATGTTTTTTTATGAGTCTTATCTGAATTAGGCTTTTCTCCAGCAGAATGGTAGTCGTTATCGTTTTGTCTGCTAGTCTTTGGTGTGATGACGCTTTCTTTTGCTTGTGTTGATAAAAATTATACTCCTATAATATGCATGTGAATTTTGCTGTTCTAGGTTTCAGTCACTTCTGTTTTATGATTCCATATTGGTTTTATCTTTTGCCTGAACTCTTGTGAGCAATGTATGAGAAGTGGCAACCTTGGATATTATATTATTTATCTTTTCTTGACTTTATAGGCTTTTCTCTACCATTCTTCTTGAAGTTATATCCTATACCAAGTGAAGTGAAAAGGGGTCTGGTTCTCGGCATTGTATGGTCTGCTTGTGTAAACAAAGATTTTCTTCATTCTAAGGCAATCATATTGTGTCCCCAATTTTGTTTACAAACGTACTTTTCTTCAATCGTATTTAGTTTCCTGGAAACGAGTGGTTAGTAGGAAACCAAATTTGTTGAGTTCGGAGCAATATTGTGATATGGATCCCTGATTGAAATTTCTGTGCGCTCTCGCATTCTGTCATGGTGCTGTAATGTAAACATCTTGAGGTGATTGTACTCATTAGTAACTGTCTTGAAGCATTTGACTTCTTATATTGAGAGTTAAGTAATTTTGTCATTATTTTCTTCTAGGGAGCTTATTTGCATCATAAAGAAATCAAGGCTGCTCAGGGTATCAAGATCACGGCACAAGTAAGTATTATGTCTGTTGCTCTTGCAAACACTGAAACTGGAGGATTCATGATTTAGCAAAAGATGCTCGCTACTTGCCATCTACAAGCATGCAGGACTGTCACTGCTAACACTGGCAGTTGAGTTAGAAATGGAGGCATAGACACGATAAATGAATGCCTCACTCAAGAATCTATATTTTAAGTCTCTGGAACTATATCATGATCTATGGACTTCACAGAGGTGCCTCTCATGCTGATAGCAGTAGAGTATCATCATTAGATCGCTGATATGGCTGTGGTTACTTTATAGTCAGTTGTTGTTCTGTTACATGGTTTCATGAATGTTTACCTTGTGCATTCTGTCCCCTGATATACATTTGGGCCAAAGAATTGCTTTGTAGGGCTATTTTCTTCTTTAAACAAACACATAGATGCACAAACACAATTTGGGGATAATGCTTATATGTTGATGTTACTTTCAACTTTACTCGGCAAGTTTGCTGGCGACATGTCCTGCTAACTGTTCAAATCACTGTTTTGCAGTATATACTGTTCACTGTTATAACATATACTGATCCTGGGTGGAGGATTCTTGCATGCTTGTTCTTTCCTCCCTTCTCTTCTTGTTCTTTTGTTTTGTTTCAGTTGTCTTAGGGAATTGGTCTCATGGAATTGCTATAACTGGCCTCCCTGTCCTCGTGTAGTAAGATTTGGAGTGGGAACTACATTGCATATGATTTTGCATTAAACAAGCTGGAAACTAAGAGAAGTACCCCATAATTGGAACGTTGTGATGTCTAATTTCAGTAGCATTGATAATGTCAACTTTGTTTCTTACTTTCTTCTCTGGTTCTTTTATATGCATGTATTGGGTTAGCCACTATGGTTCTGGAAATGTTTCTAAATAAACCTTTGCTGTCAATGTAGTTAGGATTAGCTATTCTGAAGTCATTTTGTTTTTGTAGGGCCTTGAGCATGCCATTGCTGGCACCAGTCTCTATGTTGTCGGGCCTCATGATGATTTGGAAGACATCAAAGAAGCAGCTATGGAAGATATGAAGTCGGTAATGAGTAGGATTGACAAAAGTGGTGAGGGAGTTTATGTTCAAGCATCTACTCTGGGGTCATTAGAAGCGCTGCTAGAGTTCTTGAAGAGTCCTGCTGTTACCATTCCTGTCAGTGGTATAAGCATAGGCCCAGTACACAAAAAGGACGTGATGAAAGCAAGTGTCATGCTTGAGAAGAAAAAGGAATATGGGACAATATTGGCATTTGATGTTAAAGTAACGCCAGAGGCTCGGGAACTCGCCGATGAGCTTGGTGTCAAAATATTTATCGCCGACATTATCTACCACCTGTTTGATCAATTTAAGGCTTACATAGATAACCTTAAGGAGGAAAAGAAGAAAGAAGCTGCTGATGAAGCAGTTTTTCCCTGTGTCCTCAAGATCATACCAAACTGTGTTTTCAATAAGAAGGACCCCATTGTCTTGGGCGTTGATATCCTCGAAGGCACTGCAAAGGTAATTATTTATTAATCTGCATTCGAATAAATTGCCTACTCATTATTGAAATTGTGCCCTGAACATCTGTTGTAGAGTTAAATATGTCACATGAATGCATGCTCACGTGCATATATGTGCTCCTTAGGAGATCCATATGCAAAAGACTTATTTTAGGAATGGCGTTTGCCTAGTAGGAGGTGACCTGTTGATGCAGTAAGCTATTCTTTTCGCTCTTTGCCTTATGAGTCTGAGTGTAGCATCAAATCTACTTTTTGTCTACACTTGGTGAAGCTTTTATAATGAAAGATAGCACCTGCAGTTGTATTTAAAGTGAGAATATTTATTTTTTAGTAAAATAATACAGGGTAACTTCCATTTTCAATTTAATTCATTGACTTGCAGCCTGGAGGTTCATCACTCTATCATGAAGTATAACGTAGACATGGCACGAGTCACGAATTTCTGTAATGACTGATTAAGAGATGCTTTAACTTGGTTATTGTGATGATTATGTATGGGATGGTGCATGAGAAAAGTTATATATGTTGGTTCTGGTGCATTGTTGAGATATGACGATGTTTTGGTAGTTTTTCTGAGTGAAATATAAGTGATTGCTGGAGACTCAAAGTTGGGAAGCAAGAGGTGCAACATAACTTTCATTTGTTTCTGTTTGTATCATTCCATAATCTCCAGGCACAACACATCTTGAACTTTCCTGTGTTCTCATTAAATGATTCAAATCAAACCAGGACATTCTATTTTGAAGGGGAGTGAGCATTTTTTTTCTCATGACAAAGTATTTTTAAATATATTTATTCGGTTAGTTTTATGCTACTATTTCTAAACATGTCTTGCATTTGATCTTATTTTTTGTAATTTTATCATGGGATTATAGTTTATCTCATTTCTTTAGTTGTTCCATGTTGTGTGTCCTGTACATATTTTAAGGGGAGTGAGCATTTTTTTTTATCATATGACAAAGTATTTCTAATATATTTACTCGTAGTTCCTTCTGGTTAGGTTTATGCTACTCTTTCTAAATATCTCTTTCATTTGATTTTCTTGTCTTTCTGTACTTCTATTTTGAGATTATAGTTTATCTCATTTTTCATTGTTCCATATTTACACGTCTTAAATGGCAGAGGCTCTTTCTTTTCTATTTTTCCCATCTGATCTGGCTCTATCGTGTGCCTGTATGCGTGGTGGTTGCGCTAATTGCATTCTGTTCCATCGTTGCATTTCTGTTCCTTATATTGGAAATCTTATTAATATACTATGTCTTACAGGTTGGAACTCCTATATGCGTTCCTCAAAGGGATTTCATTGAAATTGGCCGGATCGCTTCCATTGAGAATAATCACAAGCCTGTGGATTATGCCAAGAAGGGCCAGAAGGTAGCAATTAAGGTATGAGGTATTTAAATTGGTGGTTGCTTAATTTCTTTCTTGTTGTGTACTTTGGTAGCATACACCTTCCTAATCTTCATAACAACATATGTGATTACATTGAATTGAATCTCTTGTAGTAATTTATTATCTTAGACAAGAATTTGAAATATACTTGCTCTACTTAGGTGAGCATCTAAATGACTCCTTCCTGCATATGTAGAAGGCTTAGACTCTAAGTGGGACATTTGATCATTAGTGCACCAGATCTTGAAATAAGAACTTGCCCTATAAGCTATAGTAACTCCGATTCAATAGTTCATGGTCAGGATTCATGAGGTACTGTGATCAATGTATATCTGTATTGATGCCATGACTATTCTAGAGAGCATTGTTAAATTGCTCCTTGAAAAAGCCATTCCTCTGCTACTGCCCTCCAACTAGGACACTTTTTCTCCCATATTCTACTTGTTGTCTTGTCAAATCTGATATCTAAGTGCTGAACAACAGGGCAATTTACTTAATATTTTTCTGATATGGAAATTCTAAATATGCACCTGATGTCTTGTGAACTGTGGTCTCACTTATGATGAGTTGCTGCTTTTGTTTATTATGATCAATTTTGTTGTTTGAAGCAAGACCATAGTTCTGTTTTTTCATAGATGACCTTAGTATCATAATGGAACTGTTTGCTAGAGTAATTCTCATTTGAATCAGAGTACTTGAAGAATGCCTGAGGAATTAGGTTTTGGGACATGGATTTAAGTAATCATACTCTGTATTATATGCTGATAGCTTGTTCTGGACCAAATGATAGAACTTATCATTCCTCTCTTTTTGGTTGGATCATAAATTCTTAGCGTTTCTCGATTTTGAAAGGTGAAGCAAAAAACAAGTGAAGGATGTCTCTTCCAAACTTGCTTTATAAATTTGAATGCATAAAGAGTTTATCTCAAATTTTGAGGGACTGACATTATTAGGTGGTGTGCAGTGCATTTGCAAGACAAGGATCATGAACTGCTTTTTGACAGTTTGCTCTATTATAACACCTAATCATCTTGAATACAAGCAATACGATAAAGTTTCTATAGTACATGATGCAGGCTATTTGACCAAATAAACAGTGTGGAAGATTTTAAGGTATTAACAATAGGTGAATGTCCCCATCTTGTTGTGAACATGTCAGACCTGCAATTTTCCCTTTTAAGACTTTGATGCCAGTGCATAATTACTGAGCTTCCTTGCAAATATTAGTTATATATAGTGACTTCTGATGAGTGATCTCAGATTTGTGTTTTTGTTAACTCTGCTTTCCAGTTCATCTTGTTGCCACTTCTAACCGTGAGAAGTATGCCCTATGTATGATGCTGAAATCAAATATCCCTATTTGGCCTTTTCCATTCTTCTGCTTCTTTAATTTGCCCAGCCTTTTCCCACAGATAATTGGCAGTAATCCTGAGGAGCAGCAGAAAATGTTTGGCCGGCATTTTGAGATTGAGGATGAGCTTGTGAGCAAAATCAGTAGAAACTCACTTGACGCACTCAAAGAACACTATGCGGTTTGTATATTTAGGATTTTACTGCATCTTTTTGCTCTTTCCATATTCCATTTTTGTTGCTTTAACTGCTTTTCTTATGTAGTTTCACAGCCTAACTTGTTACTTCTTCAATTTGACATATACAGGATGATTTGTCCGTTGAGGAGAAGAGACTACTGTTCAAATTGAAGAAACTCTTCAAGATACCTTGAATTCACCGAAAATGGAGTTCAATTGACCAATCGTTGCTTGGCGTTTTGCTGACAGCATCAGACGACTTTAATAAAAAATCGCGAGACACCATACGAGAAAAACTGATCCATTTTCGAGTCAGTCATTCAAATCAGAGTTGAAATTTTGTTTGTGCAAGAAATCAAGGTCGACGAGGACTCCATGTGTGAGTCTATGATGCTAAAAGCGATACAGTGGTTGTGCTGTAAGTTTCAAATGCTGAAATTTTAACTTTTCATTTGTAAAACAAATGATGTTTGATGAGATATAGTGAAGGGAAATTATTTTTACAGCAGTCCCAAGACTCCCAACTCTCCGGAATTTAGATTTTCTATATATTTTGCGTATGTCAGATAGTTTCCGACGTTAAAACTTTCATGAGAAGAGTATATTTTTATTCGGGGGAATTTTAATCTGAATCGAGTTTGGTCAGATCGAATAAATTATACAGCAAATGTTATACTTTACTGTGTGATTAGTGTATATTTAAGAAAGAAGAAATAGAATTTGACACTTAAAAATCCCATGTCTTTCTTTTCAGACAGTGTCATATAGGTGATGCGCAGTTGCGCGTCTACTAGCAAGGGGTGTCGCGGAAGCCCCACAAATCCTTTCGTGCCCTAAAACTAGAAATCATAATAATTGTATCACATTTAATTGGATAAAAATTTTCTTTTTATTGAGTTGTCACACGTATAAGGGTATTAGGAAGTGTTATAGTTGTCATTTGCTTGAGTAACGAGTTGGTACAGTTGGGTAACGACTCATTACTCAAGTAAATAACAATTATAACACTTCCTAATAACCATGTGACAACTCGGAAAAAAGAAAATTCTTATCCAATCAAGTGCTCAAAAATATTTAACCACTAGGGAATGACAATTTATGAAGGAATATATATGTAGGGCATGAATCCTTCTTTTTGTTGTTGTCTCAAGCTCCATGTTCATCTCTTATGGAGCCAAAGTCGTGTCAGTCAACAGTCCTTACCTCTTTGTACCTAGCCCGGTTGATGTATGGACCGAACTTGGCCTAAACCCATAGGCGGTAGTTATGCAGGGCGCTCTACACAGTATCTATTCCGTCAGGAGCTTTCAACTTGCCTCACAGGGATTGGAAATGAGCTCATTGCATTGCTTTTAGTTATAGTATTTCTTTTTAGACTTTTGTAAAGCAATAGCCGTCGTCTCGTTGCCTTTGCGTCCCATTAAAGGGCTTGATCCCTCTCATCATTTGGATTCCCGCATACCTCCTACGGACGCCTTGGGTGGCCCATTGTTGAGTTGGTTTTCCGCTTGCAATCCTTACTTTCACAGGGACCTAACAAAGGTGATCTCGACTATCATTTATGAAAATTGAAGTAGCTGATTTAATGCGGTTTTTGCCCCTTAGATTGAACCCCCTGATAGTTTCCCTTTACTGGTTTTTTAATGAGCCTTGAGAGTGATAAAATCATAGGAAGGAGTTGCTTAAAGATAATGCCCTCAGGTCTTTATCTTTAATCCAACTTTATTACACCCGAGGGAAAACCAAAGCCTCCGAAAGAGGTGGCGGGAGCTTATAGGCAGAAGAAGCTCGAAGCTAACATCTTGAGGAAGCAAGGAGTTAGCAACTGAACACTCGGCTGCAAGCCTGTCTGTAAGCCAAGAGAGCTATCCGAGTTGAGCATTCCTGAGTTTACTCAGAGTCTTTTAGTTCTCACTGGTCGAATAAAGTTGGATTAAAGATAAAGTCTGGGGGCAGTTATCTTTAAGACAACAGCAACAACTACTTCCTAAGATTTTATCACTGTGAAGGCTCATTAAAAAACCATTGAAGGTAAAACCTATGTTTGGTTTTGTAATTTGCACAACCTGCACTAGGTGTGCAAATTTAATTTTAAATATTTTTTTATTATTTATTATTCTTTTCTCTCTCTTCTTTCATCTCGATAGCAGCCTTCTTCTCTCTATGTTGCAACCATCTTCTCTTTCTTTCTTTTCTTCTTTCTTCTTTCATTCCGTTTCTTCTTCTCTTTCCTTTTCTTTTAACTAAACTTTATTTATATATAAATAAATCTAATAAACAAAAAATAAATATGACCTTTAGAAAAGAAATAAAATATGATTAAGTAATTTAAGAATAAGTATGAAAAAAAATTAAAAATACAATTTACATATTACTTTTTAGTTAAATATATTATGTTTTTTCATTCCAAAGATAAAGTCTAGCAAAATCATTTTGGAGACGATACTACAATGTATTTAATTATGCATTAAAATTATAATTATTATTTAAAATATAAAAAGAAATTCCTCAATAAAAAAAATTACTTAACATAAATATATATATATTATATTTCACTAACAAACAAAATACTATATATATTCGCATATATATTACTAAATATATATATTCAAATACATGATTTGACAATGAACAATAATTCCTGCCTTTCAAATCCCAACATAAAACCTACACCATTTATTTTATACTATTTTATATTATATCAAAACACAAATCCAAACATACCATCTATCTCAAAACACATACTTACTTATCTCTATTTTTCTCTCTCTATCTCCAAAACACCAAAACAAAAATATTCAAAACATTTATCCAAACATAATGAAAGTATCACAAGGGGTTACAGAAGGGGCCTTATTTGGCACAAAATTAGATACTTCTATTTCCGTAGGTGATCATAGAAACTAGTAGTAGCTAGCGAATGAAGAAAGCATGGCTAGCCTCACTTGCCTATCCTTGGACCATAAACCGCTAGCATCGATACTCGACGAGACGACTATGATTGGTATTTTCGGGGCTATGATACTAAGGAGTAAGGGGCCCGTAGCATACCGCTCTTTCCCCATTGGGGACCAAAAAAGGTACGTCGGATGAAGAAGATGGCACCATACAGGATAAACAAGACTCTTTTTCATTATTTCTGTATTACATTTTTTATTTTATTATATAGGTATGCACTATGTGTATAAAAATTACGTTCGAAAAGATTTTATAAATGTGATGAATATATGTAAAATAAAATAAAAAATAAAAATAGTAATAAAAAATATACTTTCACTTGACATATATACAAATATAAAAATATATGGACTACGTGACAAAAGATTTTAGACATATAGTGTGTACATGAAATATAATAAAATACATAATATGTATATATAAAATAGAATAAAAGATGCACCACGACTATTAATAGGAAATCTATTTCGCTATTTAAAGGGTTGAGAAAAGAAGGAATTCTTATCTATTTCTTAAATCATATCTTACTGTGATTTTTTTTATTAAAAACTTTTTGGAATAGAATATTATGAAACTAACTAATAAAGTATATATATTCTTATAAATCAAAGGGCTCAAACAAAAGAAGATTATGAAGAACGCCTGTAATTGTTTTTTTTTTAATAATAAATAAGAAAAAAAATTCATTTTATTTTTTTAATTATATTTATAAATTATTTTGTTGCGAGATTACTATACTCTTTCATTGAAAATATATAATTTTTTTTATTTTCAAGTCTCAGGCAATTAGTACTAGAATTATATTCGAAATGTGTATATAGTTTAATTTTTTATTTAATTAAATAAAGATACAATAAAATAAATAACTGATAAGAATTGTCTTGAACATACATGTATAAAGGGAAAAGTATTATTTTAGTCCGTTAAATATGTCTAATTTTAATTTTGATCCGATAAGTATGTACATATTTGTTTAGATCCAGTAACTTACGAAATTGCTTACTTTTAGTCATCTGGCAAATTTTTGTACAATTTTACCCCTATGCAACTTTTGAAAGACAATTTTAATCTATAGGCACTCATAGGGGTAAAATTATCCAAAAATTTATCAAAGGACGAAAGCAAACTTCGGGATATTAGATGTAAAATTTTAAACTACAGTAGTTATATGTAAAATTACACCATGCTTTAGGAAATGAGAGTGTAGTTATTCAAAGATAATAGGGACCTGATTTAAATAATTTTAAAGTTATTGGGAGAAAAGTAGAACTTTGAAAAGTATAAGTCAAGTTGCATATATGCACAGACAAACGACAACACAACCAACCAAAAGCAAAATCAGATTACTGAAATGGCGAACGACAACCGCGTCGGAGAAATCGAAGAAGAAGAAGAGGCTGCACCGCTGCTATCGAAGAGCCCAGAACCCGATCCGGTTCAGCAGAGGGCCCGAACCGTCAAGACGAAAGTGCCGGAGGTGGAGGTGCACGTATACAAGCAAGGGAAGGGTCCGATTGACGTCATTAAAATGGCTCTGGGCGGGTGGGACCAGGACCAGCTGGAAGTCCGAGAAATTCTGGAAAAGTACGGGTTCAAGTCTGTTTATGCGTTAACACCCGGATCGGGTCGGGGAGTGCCCATCAGGTTTAATCCGAGGAACGGCCGGTCGTTGCTCACTTACAGAGATGGCGCCGTTGTTTATCTTGACGGAGAGCCTAAGGTAAAAAAAAAAATCAAACAGATTTTATGCGTGAAGGTGATGTTTTTGCTTGTTTTGATGCATTTTGTGGGATTGTGGTTATGCTGCGTCGAAACTGAAGTAAGGGTCAAGGGGATGGAATTCATGAACTGATCAATTTGAGTTTGAAAGGTAGTTTTCTGAATCCTAATTGACCAATTCTGAGTTCCAAATTATAGGTGGCCTATTTCATGCAGGAGAGCGTACTTATGTCTTTTAATTCATGACATTTTTCACCTCATGACATGAAGGGATTGTCCTATAACTTAAATGACATTTGATTTTATCACTCACTGTATTACCAAAATGACATGGTAATACAATTTTATCACTCACTGGAGGACATCTAATAACTTAAATGACATCATGACAAATTGTGGAATTTGTGTTGTATGTAATAAAAAATGCCCAATATTAAGTACGGACAATCTAAGGGTGAGGAAAAGAAACTAAAGTCAAAGTGATAGAAACATACATATCGGGAGACTGAAGAAACAGAATGAATTTATCTAGTATCTGAAGCCCTTTTTTATATAATATTAAGTGATGTCTTTTTAATGATCAGCAAAACTGAAACTCCAGTTGTAGGTCTCCCCATTTTCTTTGCAATAAGCACCTTAAGTTGTTAGTCAACTTGATATATTTCAAGAAATCCTGGGGGCTTGGAGTAAATTTTACGAGGAACAATTTCCTTTGGACACTTAGTAGAGAGTCATAGGGCTGATAGTACGATTCATGGTTTTGTTTGCATTGTGTCATCCATGAGAATTGTGAAGTTTTATGTACATTTCATTGAAAGCGATCATTGCTCAATTATGAGAAATGCCCTGAACTAATCATATCCAAGAAACCCAAGATACGAGCTATTGACAGAATAAAACTTGCTTTTTTACCTGCTTGGTGGTCAGTAAAGTCCTTTTGAGGGGACTGCCTGCATATACGAAAAGAGTCTGCTTTAGCTACTCTGACTCCACCCTGGGTTACCTATTAATGTTTTCAACCACTCCTGCTGGGTATGGAGCATTGACCTAAAAACACTACCTCTAAATCTGGTTCATACTCAACTCTTTCCAAATCCATTATGCATAAATTTCGTCATCTTCTTGTTGGTCTCGTCTTATGATTTCCAGACTTTATCTAAGTAAAGGAAAAATGTATTTGCATCGAGTTTTGAGTCAGTGTGGACTTCCTTGAAATCCCAGAACATTTCATGTGGACTTAGACTTGATCATGTGCCATTGTTGATGTATGAGGTTGTTTCTCTCTGTTACCTGCTAGGTGCCTGTAATTGTTTGATAACTGAAAATTTATCAAAATGAAAGTAGAAGAGGGTACGGAATAGGCCATTCACATTAGTTGTAAAAGCTTCTTCATCTACATCAAACATTGAAAAACCCATCTAGCAAGGTGCAACTTTAGAAATATGAACCAATTAAGGAAAGAGACTGCCAATAATTTGTTAGACTTTGTGAAGACCTTGAATAACCACTTTTAATTTTACAATGCATCTTATCGTAGCATTTTAATAGTTTCAAATGCCTTGTTTGGTTACATTTTTATTTTTTCAAGTTTTGGGAACAATGATAAAAGTGAAAACTTGTTTGTTTATACATATTTTCTCATTGCAATGTTTACTATCATTCTCATTTAGTTATTACTTCTTTTATATTTGCATACATATAAAAAATTTCAATCATTAACTTTATAATTGTTAGTTTTCTCATAATGCTTTGATATGATACCACTAACAATTCTATATGAATAAAAAGTATTGTTATCAATTTTATTCAAATAAAAAATGTATTTGATTTGCACATAATAGTATAAATAAGACTATCATTTTCATCAAATAAAAAAAAAATTGATTTGACACCGCTAATAACATAAAAATGCAATCTCATAAACTAATTCAAAAATATTCTCAATTTTACACGAAAACCTATCCACATTGAAATTTCTCATTGAAAATTGAAAATGAAAACAAAACTAAACATTGCCAAATCAATTTACTTTTGATACTTTAAATCGTTTGAAGGGGGAAGTACAGGTGGCATGGAATGGTTCATGCACATTCTTATCAACTTAGAACACTGCAAACCGAATACAGACTGGTGCCGACAATAGAAAATATGAAACCAAATTGAGTGAGACCATCCAAAAGTTTATCAAACATAGCAAGCATCTGAGCTGCTATTAATTCAAACATGCATTTCCTAGCAGTTACAAATCACTTCTTATTCTTGTATTCTTCTGACAGTAATCTATGGGGATGTAATGATTTACTCAGGGTATCAATTACGAGGATTTCATGAAACAATTGTGCATCACAGTAGCTCCTTTGTAATTTCAGTTTGCTGGTCATACATCAAAGCATTCTTTTCCTGAGGTGTCTTTGCTCAAGAAGTGTACTTCTACTAATATCACTCTTACTATTTTAAATTGGTGTCAAGTATTCAAATTCTAGGTGGTAACGGAAGATGTTATTTGAATTCTTCATTTCATGTTTATATGTCCACCTACTTGCAAATAGCTGAACATGTGAGAAAGTTATGCTGTGACATTAGCTTCCTGAGACTATCCATCTGATTTGTCTTATGCTTCTAAATGCAGGACTCATTGCTCCAGCCCGTTACCAAGATATTATTAGGAGTAGCAGTAATAACCGTAATGATTGTCTTGGTTATGAAAGAGACTCCAAACTGGGCAAAA